>NC_092724.1:79859577-80082077 GCF_047496885.1 Scyliorhinus torazame
TTGAATCTTCATTCGTATGAATGATATATGACCGTGGTGCTGCTTGACAAGTTACTTTAGCAATAGCAGACCATCCTCCATCAGGAATGCGAATCCTGACTTGATCACCTGGATTCAGTGGTTTCAGTGTTGTTGCATGTTGATTGTAGTATTTCTCTTGAATGCTTTGTTGACGTTGCATCTTTGTTATGACTGGCTGATGATCTGGATCTGGAAGTCTGATGCATGGAAGAGTTGTTCTTAATTCTCTGTTCATCAATAGTTGAGCATGAGATAAACCGTTGCAAGAGGAGTTCTGTAGTTGAGTAAAGCTAGGTTCATGTCAGTATGGGATCAAAGGATTTATCTAAAAGTTGCTTCACTATATGAACCCCTTTATAACTTTTCCATTTGATTGTGGATAGTGAGGACTTGAAGTTACAGGAGCAAAATTATATGCTTTGGCAAATTCTGTCCATTCATAACTATCAAAACACGGTCCATTATTTGTCATGACTGTGCATGGTATTCCATGTCGAGCAAAAAATATCTTGTAGCCTTGATCATGGATTTAAAAGTTGTCAGACAACTTGATGATTTCAGGATCATTTGAAAAATAGTCAATGATTAATATGTAATCACGACCATAGCAATGAAACAAGTCAATTCCTACTTTTGACCATGAAGTTTTTCTTTGCATTGAGCATGTTTCACACTCAAGAATAATATGTGATGTCCTTGCTGATGCCTGGCCAATATGCTGCCTGTCTCGCTCCTCTTTAGCATTTCTCTGTGCCTAGATGACCTTCATGTATCTGTCGTAGAATCATGGGTCTAAGTGACATAGGAATCACTAAGGGATCGAGACAGAGTAAAAATCCATCAACAACCGTGAGTTCAGCTTGTATGTTTCTGTATTTGGAACAGTGTCCTTTAGGCCAACCATTGTTTATATGGTCTATGACACGTTGTAACATCGGATCTTTGGTGGTCTCATCATGGATGAGTTTCAATTTGTGGTCTGAGGCAGGTAAGGTTTCAGCTCGAAGCTGCACTTGAGCTTCTATATGCTGAATAAACTTTGGTGGTCGTTCTTCTGAATTGACATAACGAGTTAACACATCAGAAATTATCAAATCCTTGAATGCACTTTGCCAGAAAGGAGATACAGAGCTTCCCGGTAGAGTCGGCTTCCACATTGCTGGAGGGGGTGCTGACGACAGGGGGAGAAGGGGGTAGTGTCGGCAGTTTCCTGGGCTTTTGGAAGAGGAGAAGACACCGCTGGAAGGGATCAAGGCAAAGTGAGAGGAAGAGTTGGGAGAGGTTATGGAGGGGGGGGGTTCTGGTGTGATGTGCTCCGAAGGGTGAATGCCTCCATCTCGTGAGCGAGGTTGGGACCGATACAGCTGAAAGTGGTATATAGTGTGAACGTTGCGGATTCGCATTCCTGATGGAGGATGGTCTGCTATTGCTAAAGTAACTTGTCAAGCAGCACCACGGTCATATATCATTCATACGAATGAAGATGCAATTGTTCGATGGAATCGACGAGCACTTTCATATGAGCTGCGAGTCAGAGCGGAGATTTTAAAAGATCGCGGCCTAGTTTCGGGAGCCGTTCGGAGGAGGAGGAGCAGTCTCTGTCAGGGAGAGAACCTGAGAACATCTAAGACACTCAGAAGGTAAGAAGGTAAGTAAGTGATTTTTACTCATTTTTACTTTTATACCTTTTTCAAATTGTGTGTGTCGGGGGGAAACTGAAGTGACATCACAGAAAAGCTGTGACCTGAGTGGCTGGTTGGGAATCAACACCAAATTAAAAAAATTAAGCATTGGTAACTAATTAAACATAATTACTTAATTATAATTTAGAGGGGGATCTAAGCCAGAGATCGGAGAGTACTATATTTAGTTTTCGCATTTATATTAGAAATCTAGTGCTAGGAAACAGATAGTTAACAGTAACTTTAAAAAAATAAAAAAAATATATAAAATGTTTTTAAAAACTTTTAATTTTAATTAATTGATGCAATGTCAGTTAGAGGGGTGCAGTGCTCTGACTGTGAGATGTGGCACGTCCGGAAGGCTTCCAGCGTCCCGGATGGCTTCATCTGCAGAAAGCGCACCCAACTGGAGCTCCTCACAGACCGCATGGTTCGGTTGGAGCAGCAATTGGATGCACTTAGGAGCATGCAGGTGGCGGAAAGCATCATAGATCGCAGTTATATAAATGTGGTCACACCCAAGGTGCAGGCAGAGAAATGGGTGACCACCAGAAAGGGCAGGCAGTCAGTGCAGGAATCCCCTGTGGTTGTCCCCCTCTCGAACAGGTATACCCCTTTGGATACTGTCGGGGGGGATAGCCCATCAGGGGAAAACAGCAGCAGCCGGAGCAGTGGCACCATGGCTGGCTCTGATGTTCAGAAGGGAGGGTCAAAGCGCAGAAGAGCAATAGTAATAGGGGACTCTGTAGTAGTCAGGGGCACAGATAGGCGCTTCTGTGGACGTGAAAGAGACTCCAGGATGGTATGTTGCCTCCCTGGTGCCAGGGTCCAGGATGTCTCCGAATGGGTAGAGGGCATCCTGAAGGAGGAGGGCAAACAGGCAGAGGTCGTTGTACATATTGGTACTAATGACATAGGCAGGAAGGGGCATGAGGTCCTGCAGCAGGAGTTCAGGGAGCTAGGCAGAAAGTTAAAAGACAGGACCTCTAGGGTTGTAATCTCGGGATTACTCCCTGTGCCACGTGCCAGTGAGGCTAGAAATAGGAAGATAGAGCAGCTAAACACGTGGCTAAACAGCTGGTGTAGGAGGGAGGGAGGGTTTCCGTTATCTGGACCACTGGGAGCTCTTCCGGGGCAGGTGTGACCCATACAAGAAGGACGGGTTGCATCTAAACTGGAGAGGCATAAATATCCTGGCCGCGAGGTTTGCTATTGTCACAGGGAGGGTTTAAACTAGTATGGCAGGGGGGTGGGCACGGGAGCAATAGGTCAGAAGGTGAGAGCATTGAGGGAGAACTAGGGAATAGGGACAGTGGGGCTCTGAGGCAGAGCAGACAGGGAGAAGTTGCTGAACACAGCAGGTCTGGTGGCCTGAAGTGCATATGTTTTAATGCAAGAAGTATTACGGGTAAGGCAGATGAACTTAGAGCTTGGATTAGTACTTGGAACTATGATGTTGTTGCCATGACAGAGACAAGGTTGAGGGAAGGGCAGGATTGGCAGCTAAACGTTCCAGGATTTAGATGTTTCAGGCAGGATAGAGGGGGATGTAAAAGGGGTGGCGGAGTTGCGCTACTGGTTAGGGAGAATATCACAGCTGTACTGCGGGAGGACACCTCAGAGGGCAGTGAGGCTATATGGGTAGAGATCAGGAATAAGAAGGGTGCAGTCACGATGTTGGGGGTTTACTACAGGCCTCCCAACAGCCAGCGGGAGATAGAGGAGCAGATAGGTAGACAGATTTTGGAAAAGAGTAAAAACAACAGGGTTGTGATGATGGGAGACTTCAACTTCCCCAATATTGACTGGGACTCACTTAGTGCCAGGGGCTTAGACGGGGCGGAGTTTGTAAGGAGCATCCAGGAGGGCTTCTTAAAACAATATGTAGACAGTCCAATTAGGGAAGGGGCGGTACTGGACCTGGTATTGGGGAATGAGCCCGGCCAGGTGGTAGATGTTTCAGTAGGGGAGCATTTCGGGAACAGTGACCACAATTCAGTAAGTTTTAAAGTGCTGGTGGACAAGGATAAGAGTGGTCCTAGGATGAATGTGCTAAATTGGGGGAAGGCTAATTATAACAATATTAGGCGGGAACTGAAGAACATAGATTGGGGGCGGATGTTTGAGGACAAATCAACATCTGACATGTGGGAGGCTTTCAAGTGTCAGTTGAAAGGAATTCAGGACCGGCATGTTCCTGTGAGGAAGAAGGATAAATACGGCAATTTTCGGGAACCTTGGATATCGAGAGATATTGTAGGTCTCGTCAAAAAGAAAAAGGAGGCATTTGTCAGGGCTAAAAGGCTGGGAACAGACGAAGCCTGTGTGGAATATAAGGAAAGTAGGAAGGAACTTAAGCAAGGAGTCAGGAGGGCTAGAAGGGGTCACGAAAAGTCATTGGCAAATAGGGTTAAGGAAAATCCCAAGGCTTTTTACACGTACATAAAAAGCAAGAGGGTAGCCAGGGAAAGGGTTGGCCCACTGAAGGATAGGCAAGGGAATCTATGTGTGGAGCCAGAGGAAATGGGCGAGGTACTAAATGAATACTTTGCATCAGTATTCACCAAAGAGAAGAAATTGGTAGATGTTGAGTCTGGAGAAGGGTGTGTAGATAGCCTGGGTCACATTGAGATCCAAAAAGACGAGGTGTTGGGTGTCTTAAAAAATATTAAGGTAGATAAGTCCCCAGGGCCTGATGGGATCTACCCCAGAATACTGAAGGAGGCTGGAGAGGAAATTGCTGAGGCCTTGACAGAAATCTTTGGATCCTCACTGTCTTCAGGTGATGTCCCGGAGGACTGGAGAATAGCCAATGTTGTTCCTCTGTTTAAGAAGGGTAGCAAGGATAATCCAGGGAACTACAGGCCGGTACTTCAGTGGTAGGGAAATTACTGGAGAGAATTCTTCGAGACAGGATCTACTCCCATTTGGAAGCAAATGGACGTATTAGTGAGAGGCAGCATGGTTTTGTGAAGGGGAGGTCGTGTCTCACTAACTTGATAGAGTTTTTCGAGGAGGTCACTAAGATGATTGATGCAGGTAGGGCAGTGGATGTTGACTATATGGACTTTAGTAAGGCCTTTGACAAGGTCTTACACGGGATCAGGGGTGAGCTGGCAAGGTGGATACAGAACTGGCTAGGTCATAGAAGGCAGAGAGTAGCAATGGAAGGATGCGTTTCTAATTGGAGGGCTGTGACCAGTAGTTTTCCACAGGGATCAGTGCTGGGACCTTTGCTCTTTGTAGTATATATAAATGATTTGGAGGAAAATGTAACTGGTCTGATTAGTAAGTTTGCAGACGACACAAAGGTTGGTGGAATTGCGGATAGCGATGAAGACGGTCAGAGGATACAGCAGGATTTAGATTGTTTGGAGACTTGGGCGGAGAGATGGCAGATGGAGTTTAATCCAAACAAATGTGAGGTAATGCATTTTGGAAGGTCTAATGCAGGTAGGGAATATACAGTGAATGGTAGAACCCTCAAGAGTATTGAAAGTCAAAGAGATCTAGGAGTACAGGTCCACAGGTCACTGAAAGGGGCAACACAGGTGGAGAAGGTAGTCAAGAAGGCGTACGGCATGCTTGCCTTCATTGGCCGGGGCATTGAGTATAAGAATTGGCAAGTCATGTTGCAGCTGTATAGAACCTTAGTTAGGCCACACTTGGAATATAGTGTTCAATTCTGGTCGCCACACTACCAGAAGGTTGTGGAGGCTTTAGAGAGGGTGCAGAAGAGATTTACCAGAATGTTGCCTGGTATGGAGGGCATTAGCTATGAGGAGCGGTTGAATAAACTCGGTTTGTTCTCACTGGAACGAAGGAGGTTGAGGGGCGACCTGATAGAGGTCTCAAAATTATGAGGGGCATAGACAGAGTGGATAGTCAGAGGCTTTTCCCCGGGGTAGAGGGGTCAATTACTAGGGGGCATAGGTTTAAGGTGAGAGGGGCAAGGTATAGAGTAGATGTACGAGGCAAGTTTTTTACGCAGAGGGTAGTGGGTGCCTGGAACTCGGTACCGGAGGAGGTGGTGGATGCAGGGACGATAGTGACATTTAAGGGGCATCTTGACAAATACATGAATAGGATGGTAATAGAGGGATACGGACCCAGGAAGTGTAGAAGATTGTAGTTTAGTCGGGCAGCATGGGCTTGGAGGGCTGAAGGGCCTGTTCCTGTGCTGTACATTTCTTTGTTCTTTGTTTGTTTTGGTCCTGTCCAAAGTTGGAGGATTACTGGAAGGAGGTTTTTTCGGGTAATCTCGAGAGTGGTGCACATGAAACTGGATCTGTTCCCTCTGGAGGCCATATTCGTGGTGTCGGACCAGCCGGAGTTGGAAACGGGTGCAGAGGCAGGTGTTGTAGCTTTCGCCTCGTTGATCGCCCAAAGGCGGATCCTGTTGGGGTGGAGATCAATCTCTCCACCCTGTGCCCTGGCGTGGCGGCGGCACCTGCTGGAATTCTTGACTCTTGAGAATGTCAAATTTGAACTGAGGGGAAAGATGGAGGGGTTCTACAATTCATGGGCGTTATTCATCATGCACTTTCGAGAATTGGATTACATCGAACATTAGAGGGGAGGGGGACTGTGTGTGTTAATGGTGACTATAGGTGATTCCTGATTCCTTTGTTATTCGTTTATGTTAACATGCTGGCTAATGTTTGGGGGTTTGGTGGGAGGATGGGTTCTTGTTATTGATATGGGGATTGACATTACATTCGTTATTGATTATTGTTTATTGTTGGGTGTAAATTTGGGAGAAAATGTGAAAAAGGAGGAGAATAAAAATATTTTTAAAACAAATCAAATCCTTGCCTGGAGTATAGACAAGTCGAAAGTCGTATCTACATAACTTCATAAGAATACGCTGTAATAGAGGAGTCATGTCATTCAAATCCTTGTGAATGATGTGAACAAGTGGTCGGTGATCAGTCTCAATCGTGAGTGTAGGGAGGCCATGTACATAATCGTGAAACTTGAGAATTCCAGTTAGTAAGCCTAAACATTCCTTTTCTATCTGGGCATACCTTTGTCCAGTAAGTGTCATTGCTCTTGAAGCATTGGCAACTGGTGTCCACAAAGAATTGTCATCACTTTGTAGAACTGCTCCAATTCCACTTTGACTTGCATCCGGTTGAGATTTTTGTTTCTCTGTCGGGGTTAAAGAATGAAAGAACAGGTGCAATAGTCAATTGAGACTTCAGATCCATCCATTCTGTGTGATGAGCATCAGTCCATAAAAATGTAGTAGACTTCTTGAGATGTCGCAAAGCTGTAGTTCTGGAAGAGAGGTTCGGAATGAATTTTCAAAGAAAATTCACAATGCCTAGGAATCTCAACACTGCTTTCTTGTCCTCTGGGACTGTAATTTTCTGTATGGCAACAATCTTGCCGTCGTCAGGTCGCACCACACGATGAAATATCTCCGAGGCTGAAATAATACCAAATGGCATTCTTTTGGACCAATATCGACCAAATGGTATGTTAAACGTACACAATTTCTTGCTTGCGTCATCTAACTGCATTTGCCTAAATCCTCTGGAGGCATCCAGTTTGAAATTTTTTTAGCATTCGCCATCTCGCTGGTGATTTCTTCATCAAATTCTTAGTTCCCCAGACGGTTTCTTTACACACACCATTGCACTGACACAGTCAGTCGGTGCTGTTACCTTGGAAATTATGCCAAGTTTTTGCATACGTTCTTGCTTTAATCTTTCATGAAGCGGGGCTAGGAGGGTGTACCATTTGTTTGGCATCTGGCTTCAATTGAATTTTATATTGAAAGGGAAGAGTACCCATGCCTTCAAAGACGTGAGGAAAGCAATCAAGAATTCCTTGAATGTCTTCTTGAACAGGTGGAAGAGGTGAACTTGCGCTATAAATTCTTTGAATTAGGTGAAGATCCTGACAGGCTTGTGCACCTGAGAGAGAAGATCTGTTTGATTCAACAATCTCAAATCTTAATGATATGGCAGTGTCGTGATTTGTCACCAATAAATAGCACAATCCCAATGAGGTGATTGCGTTGCCATTATAATCACGCAATTGACAATCTGTCTTCTGGATTTTAGAAGGTTGCCTTTGTTGCAAAAGGTCATTTGTGTTGATTCAGTTCGCGGAAGCTCCTGTATCACGTTTAAAAATGATTTCAGAACCATTTACCTGAAGTGGTGTGTACATTTTGGATTCCGTATTAATAGATTGTACTTTTTGAGGAGGAGATAAAATATCTGTAGTAGCATCACACTTTTCAATAATGCCGACAAAGAAGGAACCTTCTAAGCATTACTGCTTCAAGATCATTGGCAAAATGATAATTCTGATAAGCTTCTTCCGTTGTGTCTACACTTCTTACATTCATATGTGCCTTAGGTAGATTTGCAGATTTATATTGTGTTGCTTTAAGTGAAGTTCTGCATTGCACAGCAAAGTGGTTGAGTTTGCAACATTTGTTTTTCCCAGTGCAGGGCATTTTCTGTGTGGGTGGGTGTCCACAGCGTACACACGTCATGATGTTTGTGTCGTCACGCGTACGGTGCCGTCTTCCGTCTTGTGTCTTTTTGCAAAATGTGCATGTGCAGGTCAGGAATGCGCGTGCGCAATATGGCTGCCGTCCGAAATGCGTATTTTTCTGAACTGCGCCACAGCTCCAACGCATACTGCCTCGAGGCTCGTTTACGCGTTTTTCTTTTTGCCGAATCTCAGAATACTGACAATTCATGCATTCAACACATTTCAATAGTGTTTTCAAGCTTGACATCTTTCTGTCTCAGCAAACGTTCCCTGAGCAATTCCAAAGACAATCTGGTCTCTGATCAAAGAATCCGATAAAATGGAGAAATTACATGTTTGAGCTTTGAGTTTTACATTGGTTATGAACCAATCAATCGATTCTCCAATTTTCTGCCTCCTCTTCTTTTTTAAAATAAATTTAGAGTACCCAATTATTTTTTTCCAATTAAGGGGCAATTTAGCATGGCCAATCCACCTACCCTGCACATCTTTGGGTTGCGTGGGTGAAACCCTGCCACGAGGAGAATGTGCAAACTCCACACGGACAGTGACCCAGGGCCGGGATTCAAACCCGGGTCCTCAGCATCACAGTCACAGTGCTAACCACTGCACCACATGCCGCCCTTTGCATCCTTTTCATTAAAGACAAATCTTTCATATGTTTCAATAATTTGTGTCTTGCAGCGCAGATCAAATTTTTCTATGACATCTTCATATTTAGTTTTATCTTCTTCTGTTGCAAATTGAAATGAGTTACACAGTTCTATGGCTTGTGGACCAGCCATCGTTAAGAATAATGCTATTTTCCGATTATCACTTGCATTATTTAAATCAGATGCAGACAGGTATAGCTGAAACTGTTGTTTGAAAACTCGTCAGTTAACATCTAGTTTACCAGATACCCTGACCTGTCGTAGAGATTGAACTTTCTCCATCAGTCCGGGATTCTTCGGTGTTTTGCAGTAACACGTCTGTAAGCAGTCTTTTCTTCGAAGTCTGAGTTGCGTGCTAGTTTTTTTGTTAGCTAGATTCTAACTATTCTATCTAAACAGCTTCAGTAGTAATCTGATACCATGTTATATTACCACGTCTGGTAATATGTTCTTTGTCTTTTCCTCCAGAATGACCCGATGTAGTGTTGACAAAGAATATACCAATCAAAAGGTTGAAACAAACTAGTTTATTACTACACCACTAATTAAATGAAGTTCGCACACTCTACTGAGTTATAGATGGCAAACAAATGATATTGAATCTGTACTACATTATTCAATATTTTATATAACTACTAACTACACTATGACTTGACCTCGTGCTATATATCTCTAATCAACTTTCACTCTGCTCTCTCTTCAGCTTTGATAGAATCTACCTTTTTAGTATATAACAAGTTTAAAGAATAAATTACCCAAGATTTAAAATGGCTTCTTAACATGGTTTGTTAAAAACCAACATTTGAAGCATGACAGTAAAAACTGCTGTATCCCATGAGGAACATCAAGATAACAGTTTTCATGACAACGGATAAGGCTTCATGAGAAAGACCATATTCAATCACCCCATATTAAAATTTGATGGACAGACGTCTCAATCAAATTGAATTAACTGTAATTACTTTAACCCAAGCACAGCCATAAAGGGGAAAGACATTGGTGATAACAATAACCTGAAAAAGTACGTCCCGGTTTTGAACAATTCATTCCGGAATTATCTTAATTTCTGAAGCTACTTTCTGCACTTTCGCTTTGAACCACCCATTTTGCTTATTTTCGACATTTCTGTATTGTGTATTCAATTAGAAGAAATTATCAAGAGCTGTAATTTGTATTGAATTCAACTCAGTACTCTGTATTTGCTTGGACAAAACAAACTTTAAAAAACTCTGTATTTGCAAGCAAACTGGCCTGATCAAGAGACATCTGAATCGAACTGAATAAAAGACGATTTACTTCACGCATGAAGCTCAGTTTCAAGATCTGTCGAGTAATATATGTGTGGTGACACATAAGATATATTAACCAAAGAACAGACCTATCAAGCTTCTCCCAGAATTCCTAAAGAGGCTACCTTAAATACAGTTAATTAGTAACGCCCTCTAATGTTTGATTTACACATGGATGCAATTATTAACCCTTTACTATCCTGACTATATGCATGTCATTACAACTCTGCTTCCGGACCTGGTGCTGTCTTTTCTGAACTATGAAGCCTGGACTACGACAAGGGGAAACGGTGTTACGACCGGTTGAATGGAGGGAAAGGAGAGCCTGTTGCTGTTGCCAGTTGCTTGCAGGGGAGAGAGAGGAGATTTATTTGTCTGCAATTGCCACGCCTGGGATTCATACTTGTCACTGGCTGCCTTTCTGCTTATCGGCTTGAAGTGGAGCAAGGAGCGGATTTCGGTTCGCCTGTTCCGGGCTGAAAGTGGAGTAGAATGGACTTGCTTTTGCAGTTTTAGACTGGATGGTGTCTGGAGACCACATGCCGGAACTGTGAGAGCAGAAGGGCGGTTGCCCAATTGACTATGTGTACTGTTTGTACTGATGTTGGTTGTGTTTTATTGTTGGGGGATTGTATGGTTATTATATTTTTATTGTGTATTGTTATTTTGGGCTTAGCGCTGGGTGCTTGACAGTTGCGGCCTTCCCACTTCTGTGCATTGGGGGTTGAGGGGTCAGTGAGGGGGAGGGGTGGCAGTGAGTTGGTGCTAGTGAGGGGGAGGGGTGGCAGGACGTCTGTGTGTCCGTTTCCAGTGGTCTGTGTTGCTCATTTGGGTGCCTTTCCACTGATAGGGGGCTGCCATTGGGGAGGGTTTGGGGTGAGGAGGAGGAGGAGAAATGGCCGTATGCTGTCTCTGTCTCTCGCTCTCTTTCCAGTGGTTGTGCTGCTCGTTGGAATCCTTTCCGCCGATGTGGGGCTACCGTTGGGGACAGGGGTGGTGCACAGTAGGTGGCTGTGTGTGTGTGCTGGCTTGAAAGCTGGTGGTTTTTGTATCTTGTAAAAGCTTTTGGCATATTACTGTTTTTCGTGACTTGTGTTTTCCTTGCATGTTGCTGACTCTTTTGTATTTTTGAGTTTTCAATAAACGTAAAATATTTATGGGATAACCAATAGTCTCCAGCCAATAGTATTCAGGCAGGTTATAACAATGGGCTTTTCCGTTTCTTCCAGGATGACCCTGGGAAAGTGGAGGATGTGGATGGGGAGAATGCAACATCCAGTGAGATGGTAATATTAATCTTTATTAGTGTCACAAGTAGGGTTACATTAACACTGCAATGAAGTTACTGTGAAAATCCCCTATTCGCCACACTCTGGCGCCTGTTCGGGTACACTGAGGAAGAATTCAGAATGTCCAATTCACCTAACAAGCACGTCTTTTGGGACTTGTGGGGGGAATCCGCGGAGGAAACCCTCGCAGACACAGGGAGAACATGCTGACTCCACACAGATAACGACCCAAGCTGGGAATTGAACCCGGTCCCTGGCGCTGTGAAGCAACAGTGCTAACCACTGTGCTACCGTTCACCCAATATTAAACCAGGTCTCAGTGGGGTTGGGGGTTGGAATTAACCGGCCAGGCTGTACAGTGTGTGTGCCACAACTTACAACCACACAGATTAAAATGTGGCAGGGGTCAAGGGCAGAGGTAAGGGTTTGGGGTTCACAATTTGTCAAGTTTCTTACCTGTCATCCCGCAAACTATCTTCTTTCATCACCTCATCTGATTTGTGATCATGTTGGAGCTGGAAGTTGGGAATCTCTTTTTGAATCAGTTGCAGATGAGGCAGCATGGGTCTATACACTGTTCCATCGTGCCATTTCCAGCGAATCATGTGAAAACTTAATGGTTTTCCTCGAAGTTTCTGTAAAACAGTATGAGCCTGAAGCCAATGACAGAAGAAAAAGCCTATGGTGAGAAAATCTGGATTCTTTCTCGTCACGTTCCAAATTTCCCTCAGAGTTCCTCTCTTTATCCTTCTTTTGTCATCATCTCTTTTGCTCCACAGAGTACCTCTGGTACCTCTCCAAAATTGACCCTTCTTCATAAGTGAACCTGAGCAGTGAGCTAGGAACAGCAGGAGGCCATTTAGTGTCTCAAGCTAATTCTGCCATTCAGTTAGAGCACTGATGATTTGTAATCTGAGTCTTTGCTCCACATCCTTTGATATATTTACCATCATTCTTAGTCTTGAAAGCCTGAATTAACCCACAGCCTTTCAAAGGAGTAGAGCCGTAGGGATGCTGCCTATGGGTATTGCCAGAGATGATGGGTGGGATTCTCCGGTCAGCCAGTCGTGTTTTCCAGCGCGGTGTGCCCCCGCCGACAATGGGATTCTCCATTCCAGCAGCCGGACAATGGGGTTTTCCATTGTGGCCACCCACACTGTTGGGAAATCCAAAGGCGTGGGTGCGCTGCCGGCGGACTGGAGGATCCTGCCAATGGAGAATTCTGCTGGCTGTGTTTTCCCAGCTTTCTCTGTTTTCCCAGGCATATGAATCCTGGGATATATAAATAAAGGCACAAAATACAAAATCTTTATAAAACATTGATTTGACCTCAATTGGACTATTGTCTGCAATTATGGGCAACACACTTCAAGAAGGATGTGAAGGCATTAGAAAAATGAATCATGAGAATTGGTCTGGGGATGAGAAACTTTAGCTACATGGTTAGTGTTGTGAGGACTCCACACCCAGCCAGATAGACAGGAGACAACTAAGTTTATTTTACTGTTATGGGCCAGGGTTTAGAGAACACCAAAGTATATCATGGAGTTCACCTGACCCACATCTTTTATTAAATTTTGGTTATGGGGAGCACAAGGGCCCATTTTACAGGTGTGATGCAACAGAGATCTAAAGTATTTTAAAAACATAACAATGTTTATTCTATGAATCCAGTTAACATGTTATAAACCCACAGTAAACATCTTACCAACTACTGTTGACTTCCTTATTTCTATGTGAACCACAAGCTGTTTCTTATATTGGCCAAATGACCACACAACCAGTATATTAGTTCAAAAGACAGTTTATTAATAAACACAAGACTTATATCTATATGCAAAGATGCATGCGGCTATGCTCTAAACTATACCTCATGACTAAGATGACCTTTACGTAACTTGGGGCGACTAGCTCTGTGCAGGAGATAAGGCCTTTATCTGTGTCCACGTGGGTCAGTTGGAAGTCGTCAGGTTCGTCTTGGCTGGGTTTGTCCTTCAGGTAGCGATCGTGGGTCCTGGAACTTGGTTGGTTGATATGCTGCAATCGGTCGGCACAGAGGCCGGTCCAAAAGAGGTTCATCTCTCGGTTTGCAGTTCTTCTTATTCCCCTGGGTTTTTGCGCCCTTTGGGGCAGTCCTAACTCCAGATCCAATGGATCGATAGGATTTTGATCACCCTCATTGATCCTGGCCAATTAGGGGGCAGATACCTCGATGGCTAGGCGGGTCCTAGCTGTCATTGTCCCAGGCACGTATGCCTTTCCAAATAAGGGGAAGTGGCGCCGGTTAGTCTGCTTGATAGTCTGCTCGAATCATTCCTTGATTCGAGTTCGATTGTCCTGGGGAAATGGTGATTGACCTTTAAAAGGTGCAAGTTTCTGTCAGGTCTGGCCTCTTTGCACAATACACAGAGGCTGTGTACTTGTCTATGTCCTAAGTTGACCACAATTCCCATGGTCCTTTGCAGGTGGCCATTTTAGATGGCTACATAGAACATTACAGCTCAGTACAGGCCCTTCGGCCCTCGATGTTGCCATGAAACCACTCTAAAGCCCATCTACACTATTCCCTTATTGTCCATATGTCTATCCAATGACCATTTGAATGTCCTTACTGTTGGCAAGTCCACTACTGTTGCAGGCAGGGCATTCCACGCCCTTACTACTCTCTGAGTAAAGAACCTACCTCTGACATCTGTCTTATATCTATCTCCCCTCAATTTAAAGGTATATCCCCTCGTGCTAGACATCAACCTCCGAGGAAAAAGGCTCTCACTGTCCACCCTATCCAATCCTCTGATCATCTTGTATGCCTCCATTAAGTCACCTCTTAACCTTCTTCTCTCTAACGAAAACAGCCTCAAGTCCCTCAGCCTTTCCTCATAAGATTTTCCCTCCATACCAGGCAACATTCTGGTAAATCTCCTCTGCACCCTTTCCAATGCTTCCACACCCTTCCTATAATGCGGCGACCAGAATTGCACGCAATACTCCAAATACGGCCGCACCAGAGTGTTGTATAGCTGCAACATGACCTCATGGCTCCTAAACTCAATCCCTCTACCAATAAAAGCTAACACACCGTACGCCTTCTTAACAACCCTCTCAACCTGGGTGGCAACTTTCAGGGATCTATGTACATGGACACCGAGATCTCTCTGCTCATCCACACTGCCAAGAATCTTACCATTAGCCCAGTACTCTGTCTTCCTGTTATTCCTTCCAAAATGAATCACCTCACACTTTTCTGCATTAAACTCCATTTGCCATCTCTCAGCCCAGCGCTGCAGCTTATCTATGTCCCTCTGTAACTTGTAACATCTGTCCGCACTGTCCACAACTCCACCGACTTTAGTGTCATCTGCAAATTTACTCACCCATCCTTCGACGCCCTCCTCCAGGTCATTTATAAAAATGACAAACAGCAGTGGCCCCAAAACAGATCCTTGTGGTACACCACTAGTAACTGGACTCCAGTCTGAACATTTCCCATCAACCACCACCTTTTGTCTTCTTCCAGCTCGCCAATTTGTGATCCAAACTGCTAAATCACCCTGAATCCCATGCCTCCGTATTTTCTGCAGTAGCCTACCTTATCAAACGCTTTACTGAAATCCATATACACCACATCAACTGCTTTACCCTCATCCACCTGTTTGGTCACCTTCTCAAAGAACTCAATAAGGTTCGTGAGGCACGACCTACCCTTCACAAAACCGTGTTGACTATCTCTAATCAAATTATTCCTTTCCAGATGACTAGACATCCTATCTCTTATAAACCTTTCCAAGATTTTTCCCACAACAGAAGTAAGGCTCACTGGCCTATAGTTACCAGGGTTATCTCTACTCCCCTTCTTGAACAAGGGGACATTATTATCTCCCATCAGATCTCCTTTACCTCTACCACGAGTATTTCTCTTTTCCCCAGTTTCTATCCCTCACAGGTTGAAACTAATGTCGGAAACCAAGCTTTGATTTATGAATGAATTCATAATCATCTGCCATTTCTGTTGTGTACCTCGCAGTTTTAACTCTCTGCTCTTCCACATGAGTTCTCACTACATCAGGAATTGAATTTTTAAACTCCTCCAAAAGTATAATTACTCTGAGAGCTTCATACGCCTGGTCTAGTTTCAAAGCCATTATCCACCTATCAAAATTACTCTGATCCTTTCAAACTTACTCCAATTTTAACTGGCTGTCATGTTTCATGGCCATTTTCTGAAGTTCAAACTCTCTCTTTTTCCCTTTCCTCTCTCCCCTTTTCTTTTTCTTCTCTATCTCTATTTCTGTTTTTCTTTTTCCATGGTCTGTACCTCCCTTTCTCTTTCTTTTTGTTCTGCCAGGGCTATTTTTTCTTTACTCCCTTCTTCTCTCTCATTTTCTCTCATTTCGTATTCAAGCTGCTTTAATTCTTTTCCATGTTCAAGTTGCTTGATTTGTAACTGAATTGTTGCCATTTCCAATGAGTCCAACTGTATCTCAGGCAATTTAAAATGCTCAGCTACCACCGTAAGTACCTCATCTTTTCATATTCTGTCAGGTAATGTTAACTGCAATGTTTTTGCCAAATCTAAAAGTCTGTTTTTAGTCTCTGTCCATAAGGTACGACGTGTGACCTTCTCCACCCCAAAAACTTCAGAGCCTCTGAAAGAGCCATTGTCTACAACACACTCCCTAATTAAACTGGAATACCACACCTGAAAAGCAAACACAAATATGCTCACACCTCACTGCCTTTAAGTTCACTAAGCCAACCCAATCACGAAAGATAGACTTATCCCAGGAGCCCCCAATTTGTCATGGGCCAGGGTTTAGAGAACACTAAAGTATATCATGGAGTTCACCTGACCCACAACTTTTAATAGATTTTGGTTATGGAGAGCACAAGGGCCCATTTTACAGGTGTGACGCAACAGAGGTCTAAAGATGTTTTAAAACAAAACCATGTTTATTCTACGAATCCAGTTAACATGTTATAGACCCATAGTAAACATCTTACCAACTACCAACACTGATAACCCCCCAAAAAGATACAGTACACAGTACGATACAGTACGGTAACGCTTAGTAACTTTTCTAACAACATCCATAAGCCAAAACACTTTTTTAACAAAGACAGGAGGTTTAAATTCTCTACAGAGAACAGTTATCACTTTTAAATTATCAAGAGACCTTTTTTAACATACAGAGAGACCAGTATACATCTGCTTGGTTTGAATGCAGCTCTCCAACTGAAAGTGAAACTAAAACACAGAGCCAAAAAGAGCTTACAGCTCAAAACGAAAGTAAACAGCAGAATCACATTCCAGCTCCACCCACACAATGACATCACTGTAGCCATTTGATAAAACACATTTTTCTTAAAGGGACTCTCGCATGACACTCCTCAATACAATGCACTTTCACTCTCTGCTCCCCCTGAGGGTCCTCTTCCCTCACCTGCTCCCAGGCCAGGGTTTATACCCTGCAGGGGATTCTCCAATTAGGAGGAAGCTCCGCCCCCCAGTCACCTGGGGAGTTCGCATTCCAAGCTGGAGGAGGTTCAAGCACCTTTGGGGGTTGTAACAGATTGCCGATGTTGGGGCTGTTCTCCTTAGAGAAGAGAGAGTTGAGAGGAAATCGAATTAAAGTGTTCAATATTATAAGGGGCCTGGACAGAGTTAATAGGGAGCAACACTGCCATTGACAGAATGGTCAGAAACCAGAGAATAAGGAGAATTGCCTCTACACAAAGCCTCTATACAAGAGCTGCCGATTCTTTGCCAATGAGCACACTGGTATTTTATGTAGCCAGTTAAAATGGCTAACTCCAGATTTAGAATGGCTAACTCCCGATTTAAAATGGCGAATGGCAAAGGCTGATGGGAAAGTCAGCCAACAGGACACAAACGAGCAGCTGCAGGTTAAGTGTGTATTTACCTCTGGAAAGGCCAGACAAGATCGATACCAGCAACCATCAGCATAACAAAACACCAGCCATCTGCATATTAATGAGCAATCCCCGGGAACAATGAGCAACATTTAGACATATAAAGCCAAACCAGACTCATTGGCGCCAGCAGAAGTCTACACAATGGGAGGTGAATGACCACCTGAGGACCACCCATCGATCAGGGAACCGCTCCAGCATTGGAGAAAATCGAACCAAGTGATTGGGACAAAGTCCAATCACTTGGAACCAGGTGCAGGGTCCGCCCCCAAAAGGCGGGAAGCCCCTGGGGACTATAAGAATCAAGCCCAAGTTCAAATCGTTCTTCTTGACCGGGTCACTCAGCAATGCGCACCAACCCTTGACAGTGTCCGGTCCAGCCGCCGCTGATATCCAGTAAGTCTTACTTCAACGCTCGCTACGAGATAGGCGCTCCTAGCTACCAATCTGTACCAACTTCGAATCCCGTAGGCTCAGAACCCGAACGAAAGGCCATTCGTTTCCCTGACCTGGTGGGCCAGTTCCAAGTTAAGTATTGGCCTGTTAGTCGTAGCAGTAGCTTAGGCGTAGAATTTGTACATGAGTAATGATTACTGTGTATAATAAATGTGCTTTGATTTAAATCTTACTAAACGGTGTATTGGATTATTGATCATTACTCGGACTTGAACCACGTGGCGGTATCATAAAGATACCTGCCGACTCAAGAGCAAAGGTGATAAAACAGAGCAATTAAACTAAGGCAAAAGTTAGCAACATTTACCTCTCCTCTCTGAGCATTTCTCAAGCAAATCCCATTAATTCCATCAATAATGTCTCCAGTATGAACACACTCATCTGCTTCAGCTTGACTTCCTGGAATCACCTCTGATATAAAAATACGCCTGTCAGTATATCTGAAAGAAAAACAAGCTGTCAGCAAGTTTATAAATTTACTGCTTAACATCTCATCGCACATTGCGGTTGGAATGATCCAGATCATTGGCATAAACTAGTAGTCTAACAGACCAGAATCACCAATCTGCATTTTCTAGCACTGGAACAGGTTGGATCCTGGTGATGACAAAGAGCAGACTGCTGAATTTATTAGCTATGGTAGCAATCCCATCAACTGTCAGAAAGCTGGAGGCATCTCCGCCACAGTGATTTTCCTGAGTCCTCACTGGTTTAACTGTCAATCAGGCAGCTGCCTGGGATCCCATGTCTTTAAATATTAAGATTCCACCCCCCACCCCCCCCACTCCAAGAGCTGCTGGCTGGCCGATCGGCAGCTCTTCAGTCCCAGTGGTGCTACGAGTAGCAGTGGCCACTGCCCACTGCTGGAACAGCAGCAGGTCTTGAAGTAGCGAAGGTGCAGAAGACTCCAAAAGTTAGGTGTGTGGGTAAAGATTGCTGGGGCCAATCAGGCAGACCTGGCAGACTAGGGTTGTGGAGGGGAGATTCATTGTAGAGGGCAAAGGAGGGCTCCTTCGCCGGATTGTCCCCAGAGATATATCTTGTAGCCTCCTCATGTGATGTATGGAGCATGCCCCCACCCTCTCCCTGCAATTCAGCATAAGGCCCTTAATTGGTCATTAATTGGCCACTTATGGGTCTGAATGGCCTCTGGGAAGGGAGGCCATCCTCAGCATTCCTGTTTCAGACTTAACTGCAGGGAGTCAGGAAGGAAGCTGTCCTTTGCCAGTTCCGATGGCAGGAGGTAGGGGCGGGGTGAATAAAATTCCACTCACTGTAAAGAATCATAAGAGAGAACATAAACTTAATTTGGCTGCCACAAGTTAAGTGACCTGCATTTCCTGTAACAGGGCAATGTCAACCCTGATGATGTCTAGCATAGCTACGGCTATCAACTTTTGAACTGCAGAGTGTTTCTCTGAGATACCAATGGAAAGCATTTTTTCAGCAGGTGAATGGGTGTTCATCGTGGGAATGGAACACTTTCCTTATCAGACCCCCTGTCCAATATCCATGTCCAACAAGGAGAGGTAGAATTTCCTGTAACTAAATATTGGGAAGACTGAAGGCACAGTCTTCAGTTCTCACCAAAAATCTGTTCCCATAACACCAAATCCATCCCTCTCCTTGGCATCCATCCAAATATGAAAGTGTTCATAGCCTAATTATCATACTGTCCCTGCCATCAGCTTCCAATTACAATCCACTTCATAACAAAGACCAGTTTTTCTTCCGTATTGTTGGTTGACTCAGTCCTTGCCTCTGCTCCTTTTATTATTCCCAGTCTCGATCATTCCAATACACTCCTGGCTGAACTCCCACATTCTACCCTCCGTAAATTTGAGCTCACCTAAAGCTCTGCTGCCCACGTCATAACTCACACCAATTTCCATTTACCCACTGTGCTTGATGGCTTCCCATTAAACAACGACTAATTTTAAAATGTTCAACCTTGTTTTCAAATCCTTCTGTGATTGCTATCTCTGTACTCCTCCAGCCCATCTGGCCTCTTGAGAATCCCTACACTATTGAAAGCCGTGCCTTCAGCTGCCAGACCCCCAGCTCTGGGATTTCCCCCGGCCCCAAACCTTTCTTTCTCTCTGGCATCCTTTAAGATGTTCCTCTTTGTCCAAGCTTTTGGTCATCGCCCCTAACATCTCCTTATGGAAATTGGTGTGACATTTTGTTTGATAATGCTTCCATGAAGCTTTACCATGTTAAAAGAGCTTTAAGAATATCAATATTTGACATTGGAGGAGGTACGGAAACACAGAACAGCTGGGGCTCTTTTATCTAGAAAAGATTCAGAGGGGTGACCTGAACAAAATCTTAAAATTATGAAGGGATTTAATAGGGTAGATGTAGACCAGATCTCTGGCACGAGGTCCGGCTCTGGGGGTCAGAAGGGAAGGGGGGAGATTAGGAGAGCACTAGTTATAGGGGACTCAATAGTTAGAGGTACAGACAGGCGGTTCTGTGGGCACGGGCGAGACTCTCGGATTGTTTGTTGCCTCGGGTGCCAGGGTCCATGACGTCTCGGATCGTGTCTTCAGGATCCTTAAGGGGAGGCGGAGCAGCCAGAAGTCGTGGTGCGCATTGGTACCAACTACGTAGGTAGGAAAAGGGGTGTGGAGGTAATAAACGTGTTTAGGAAGGTAGGCTGAAAGTTAAAAGCTAGGACAAACAGAGTTGTCATCTCTGGTTTGTTGCCGGTGCTACGTGATAGCGAGGCTAGGAATAGGGAGAGAGTACAGTTGAACACGTGGCTGCAGGTATGGTGTAGGAGGGAGGGCTTCAGGTATTTGGATAATTGGAGCGCATTCTGGGGAAGATAGGACCTGTACAAGCAGGACGGGTTGCATCTGAACCAGAGGGGCACCAATATCCTGGGAGGGAGGGTTTCTAGTACTCTTCGGGAGGGTTTAAACTAATTTGGCAGGGGAATGGGAACCGGATTTGTAGTCCAGCAACTAAGGTAGCCAATGTTCCGGACGCCAAAGCATGTAGTGAGGCAGTGGGGAAGGTAACATTGACAAAGGAGAGTACTTGCAGGCACAGAGATAGGTTGAAGTGTGTATACTTCAACGCAAGAAGCATCAGGAATAAGGTGGGTGAACTTAAGGCATGGATCAGTACTTGGGACTACGATGTGGTGGCCATCACAGAAACTTGGATAGAAGGGCAGAAATGGTTGTTGGAGGTCCCTGGTTATAGATGTTTCAATAAGATTAGGGAGGATGGTAAAAGAGGTGGGGGGGTGGCATTGTGAATTAGAGATAGGATAACAGCTGCAGAAAGGCAGTTCGAGGAGGATCTGCCTACTGAGAAGTCAGAAATAGGAAAGGAGCAGTCACCTTGTTGGGAGTTTTCTATAGGGCCCCCAATAGCAGCAGAGATATGGAGGAACAGATTGGGAAACAGATTTTGGAAAGGTCACAGGGTGGTAGCCATGGGTGACTTCAACTTCCCAAATATTGAGTGGAAACTCTTTAGATCAAATAGTTTGGATGGGGTGGTGTTACAAAGAACAAAGAAATGTACAGCACAGGAACAGGCCCTTCGGCCCTCCAAGCCCGTGCCGACCATGCTGCCCGACTAAACTACAATCTTCTTCACTTCCTGGGTCCGTATCCCTCTATTCCCATCCTATTCATGTATTTGTCAAGATGCCCCTTAAATGTCACTATCGTCCCTGCTTCCACCACCTCCTCCGGTAGCGAGTTCCAGGCACCCACTACCCTCTGCGTAAAAAACTTGCCTCGTACATCTACTCTAAACCTTGCCCCTCTCACCTTAAACCTATGCCCCCTAGTAATTGACCCCTCTACCCTGGGGAAAAGCCTCTGACTATCCACTCTGTCTATGCCCTTCATAATTTTGTAGACCTCTATCAGGTCTCCCCTCAACCTCCTTCGTTACAGTGAGAACAAACCGAGTTTATTCAACCGCTCCTCATAGCTAATGCCCTCCATACCAGGCAACATTCTGGTAAATCTCTTCTGCACTCTCTCTAAAGCCTCCACACCCTTCTGGTAGTGTGGCGACCAGAATTGAACACTATACTCCAAGTGTGGCCTAACTAAGGTTCTATACAGCTGCAACATGACTTGCCAATTCTATTACTCAATGCCCCGGCCAATGAAGGCAAGCATGCCGCATGCCTTCTTGACTACCTTCTCCACCTGTGTTGCCCCTTTCAATGACCTGTGGACCTGTACTCCTAGATCTCTTTGACTTTCAATACTCTTGAGGGTTCTACCATTCACTGTATATTCCCTACCTGCATTAGACCTTCCAAAATGCATTACCTCACATTTGTCCAGATTAAACTCCATCTGCCATCTCTCCTCCCAAGTCTCCAAACAATCTAAATCCTGCTGTATCCTCTGACAGTCCTCATCGCTATCCGCAATTCCACCAACCTTTGTGTCGTCTGCAAACTTACTAATCAGACCAGTTACATTTTCCTCCAAATCATTTATATATACTACAAACAGCAAAGGTCCCAACACTGATCCCTGTGGAAAACTACTGGTCACAGCCCTCCAATTAGAAAAGCATCCTTCCATTGCTACTCTCTGCCTTCTATGACCTAGCCAGTTCTGTATCCACCTTGCCAGCTCACCCCTGATCCCGTGTGACTTCACCTTTTGTACTAGTCTATCATGAGGGACCTTGTCAAAGGCCTCACTGAAGTCCATACAGACAACATCCACTGCCCTACCTGCATCAATCATCTTAGTGACCTCCTCGAAAAACTCTATCAAGTTAGTGAGACACTACCTCCCCTTCACAAAACCATGCTGCCTCTCACTAATACGTCCATTTGCTTCCAAATGGGATTAAATCCTGTCTAGAAGAATTCTCTCCAGTAATTTCCCTACCACTGAAGTAAGGCTCACCGGCCTGTAGTTCCCTGGATTACCCTTGCTACCCTTCTTAAACAGAGGAACAACATTGGCTATTCACCAGTCCTCCGGGACATCCCATGAAGACAGTGAGGATCCAAAGATTTCTGTCAAGGCCTCAGCAATTTCCTCTCCAGCCTCCTTCAGTATTCTGGGGTAGATCCCATCAGGCCCTGGGGACTTATCTACCTTAATATTTTTTAAGACACCCAACACCTCGTCTTTTTGGATCTCAATGTGACCCAGGCTATCTACACACCCTTCTCCAGACTCAACATCTACCAATTTCTTCTCTTTGGTGAATATTCATTTAGTACCTCACCCATTTCCTCTGGCTCCACACATAGATTCCCTTGCCTATCCTTCAGTGGGCCAAACCTTTCCCTGGCTACCCTCTTGCTTTTTATGTACGTGTAAAAAGCCTTGGGATTTTCCTTAACCCTATTTGCCAATGACTTTTCGTGACCCCTTCTAGCCCTCCTGACTCCTTGCTTAAGTTACGTCCTACTTTCCATATATTCCACGCAGGCTTTGTCTGTTCCCAGCCTTTTAGCCCTGACAAATGCCTCCTTTTTCTTTTTGACGAGGCCTACAATATCTCTCGTTATCCAAGGTTTCCGAAAATTGCTGTATTTATCCTTCTTCCTCAAAGGAACATGCCGGTCCTGAATTCCTTTCAACTGGCACTTGAAAGCCTCCCACATGTTAGATGTTGATTTGCCCTCAAACATCCGCCCCCAATATATGTTCTTCAGTTCCCGCCTAATATTGTTATAATTAGCCTTCCCCCAATTTAGCACATTCATCCTAGGACCACTCTTATCCTTGTCCACCAGTACTTTAAAACTTACTGAATTGTGGTCACTGTTACCGAAATGCTCCCCTACTGAAACATCTACCACCTGGCCGGGCTCATTCCCCAATACCAGGTCCAGTGCCAACCCTTCCCTAGTTGGACTGTCTACATATTGTTTTAAGAAGCCCTCCTGGATGCTCCTTACAAACTCCGCCCCGTCTAAACCCCTGGCACTAAGTGAGTCCCAGTCAACATTGGGGAAGTTGAAGTCTCCCATCACCACAACCCTGTTGTTTTTACTCTTTTCCAAAATTTGTCTACCTACCTGCTCCTCTATCTCCCGCTGGCTGTTAGGAGGCCTGTAGTAAACCCCCAACATTGTGACTGCACCCTTCGTATTCCTGATCTCTACCCATATAGCCTCACTGCCCTCTGAGGTGTCCTCCCGCAGTACAGCTGTGATATTCTCCCGAACCAGTAGCGCAACTCCGCCTCCCCTTTTACATCCCCCTCTATCCCGCCTGAAACATCTAAATCCTGAAACGTTTAGCTGCCAATCCTGCCCTTCCCTCAACCAGGTCTCTGTAATGGCAACAACATCATAGTTCCAAGTGCTAATCCAAGCTCTAAGTTCATCTGCCTTACCCGTAATACTTCTTGCATTAAAACATATGCACTTCAGGCCACCAGACCCGCTGTGTTCAGCAACTTCTCCCTGTCTGCTCTGCCTCTGAGCCCCACTGTCCCTATTCCCTAGTTCTCCCTCAATGCTCTCACCTTCTGACCTATTGCTCCCGTGCCCACCCCCCTGCCATACTAGTTTAAACCCTCCCGTGTGACACTAGCAAACCTCGCGGCCAGGATATTTATGCTTCTCCGGTTTAGATGCAACCCGACCTTCTTATATAGGTCACACCTGCCCCGGAAGAGCTCCCAGTGGTCCAGATAACGGAAACCCTCCCTCCTACACCAGCTGTTTAGCCACGTGTTTAGCTGCTCTATCTTCCTATTTCTAGCCTCACTGGCACGTGGCACAGGGAGTAATCCCGAGATTACAACCCTAGAGGTCCTGTCTTTTAACTTTCTGCCTAGCTCCCTGAACTCCTGCTGCAGGACCTCATGCCCCTTCCTGCCTATGTCATTAGTACCAATATGTACAACGACCTCTGCCTGTTTGCCCTCCCCCTTCAGGATGCCCTCTACCCGTTCGGAGACATCCTGGACCCTGGCACCAGGGAGGCAACATACCATCCTGGAGTCTCTTTCACGTCCACAGAAGCGCCTATCTGTGCCCCTGACTATAGAGTCCCCTATTACTATTGCTCTTCTGCGCTTTGACCCTCCCTTCTGAACATCAGAGCCAGCCGTGGTGCCACTGCTGTTTTCCCCTGATAGGCTATCCCCCCCGACAGTATCCAAAGGGGTATACCTGTTCGAGAGGGGGACAACCACAGGGGATTCCTGCACTGACTGCCTTCCCTTTCTGGTGGTCACCCATTTCTCTGCCTACACCTGGTGTGTGACCACATTTACATAACTGCGATCTATGATGCTTTCCGCCACCTGCATGCTCCTAAGTGCATCCAATTGCTGCTCCAACCGAACCATGCGGTCTGTGAGGAGCTCCAGTTGGGTGCACTTTCTGCAGATGAAGCCATCCAGGACGCTGGAAGCCTCCCGGACCTTAGTGTATGTTTGTGCAGTGTGTCCAGGAAGCTTTTCTAATGATTCTCCGCTCCCGCGACTAGGTGCCCACGCCGTCGTGAACGCCGTCGAGGTTCACGACGGCGCGAAATGGGCCCGTTCTAGACCGATTCAGGGCCCGAATATGGGCTAGGATCGGAGCCGCGAGAATATCGGGGGGCGTGTCGCGAAAGCAGCGTCGTCAGCGCGCCGGGCATTGGCGCCGCATAAAAGCGGTGCTGCGTCATCCGCCACTTAACTGACGTCACCTACGCATGTGCAGGTTGGCCGGCGCCAACCCGCGCATGCGTGGTTGCCTTCCTCCCCGAGGCCGCCCCGCAAGAAGATGTCGGATGGATCTTGCGGGGCACGGAGGAAAGGAGGTCCTCCTTCAGAGAGGCCGGCCTGCCGATCGGTGGGCACCGATTGCGGGCCAGACCCCTTTTGAGTCCTACCCCAGTGAAAGAACCCCCTAGCCCTCCCACAGGCCGCCCACCCAGCGTTCCCGCGCTGTTCCCACCGGCAGCGACCAGGTGTGGATGGCGCCGGTGGGAAGCCGTCGTATTGGGAAGGCCGCTCGGCCCATCTGGGAAGGAAATAGCGGGTGTAGCGAAGAATCACTATTCTGGGTGTCCCGGGCGATTCTCCGGCCTGCGCCGCGCAGAAATCGACGGGGCCGTTCTCGCCGCTTGGGTGAATCGCTGGAGGGCGTTGGACCGACGTCGCGGGGAAAAATGGCGCGCTGGGCGATTATCCCAACCAGCGCGGAAGCGGAGAATTGCGCCGAGTATGTATATTGTCCGACCAGAGGGGAGGCCATATTGGATTTGGGACTTGGTAATGAACCAGGGCAAGCGATAGATTTGTTAGTGGGGAGCATTCTGGAGATAGTGACCACAATTCTGTGACTTTCACTTTAGTAATGGAGAGGGATAGGTGCATGCAACAGGGCAAGGTTTACAATTGGGGGAAGGGTAAATACGATGCTGTCAGACAAGAACTGAAGTGCCTAAGTTGGGAACATAGCCTGTCAGGGGAGGACACAATTGAAATGTGGAACTTGTTCAAGGAACAGATACTACGTGTCCTTGATATGTCTGTCCCTGTCAGGCAGGGAAGAGATGGTCGGGTGAGGGAACCATGGTTGACAAGAGGTTGAATGTCGTGTTAAGAGGAAGAAGGATACTTATGTAAGGCTGAGGAAACAAGGTTCAGACAGGGCGCTGGAGGGATACAAGGAGGGAACTGAAGAAAGGGATTAGGAGAGCTAAGAGAGGGCATGAAAAATCTTTGGCGGGTAGGATCAAGGAAAACCCCAAGGCCTTTTACACATATGTGAGAAATATGAGAATGACTAGAGCGAGGGTAGGTCCAATCAAGGACAGTAGCGGGAGATTGTGTATTGAGTCTGAAGAGATAGGAGAGGTCTTGAACGAGTACTTTTCTTCAGTATTAGACATAGAACATTGCAGCGCAGTACAGGCCCTTCGGCCCTCCATGTTGCGCTGACCTGTGAAACGACTCTAAAGGCCCTTATCGTCCATATGTCTATC
Organism: Scyliorhinus torazame; assembly: GCF_047496885.1. Lineage (NCBI taxonomy): Eukaryota > Metazoa > Chordata > Chondrichthyes > Carcharhiniformes > Scyliorhinidae > Scyliorhinus > Scyliorhinus torazame. The sequence goes on from NC_092724.1 coordinate 79,886,351, forward strand.
CAATGACCATTTGAATGTCCTTAGTGTTGGCGAGTCCACTACTGTTGTTGGCAGGGCATTCCACGCCCATACTACTCTCTGAGTAAAGAACCTACCTCTGACATCTGTCCTATATCTATCTCCCCTCAATTTAAAGCTATGTCCCCTCGTGCTAGACATCATCATCCGAGGAAAAAGGCTCACACTGTCCACCCTATCCAATCCTCTGATCTTCTTGTATGTCTCAATTAAGTCACCTCTTAACCTTCTTCTCTCTAACGAAAACAGCCTCAATTCCCTCAGCCTTTCCTCACAAGATCTTCCCTCCAGACCAGGCAACATTCTGGTAAATCTCCTCTGGAAACAATGCGTCCACATCCTTCCTATAATGCGGCGACCAGAATTGCACGCAATACTCCAAATGCGGCCGCACCAGAGTTTTGTACAGCTGCAACATGACCTCATGGTTCCGAAACTCAATCCCTCGACCAATAAAAGCTAACACACCGTACGCCTTCTTAACAACCCTCTCAACCTGGGTGGCAACTTTCAGGGATCTATGTACATGGACACCGAGATCCCTTTGCTCATCCACACTGCCAAGAATCGTACAATTAGCCCAGTACTCTGTCTTCCTGTTATTCCTTCCAAAATGAATCAGCTTGACACATTTCTGCATTAAACTCCATTTGCCACCTCTCAGCCTAGCACTGCAGCTTATCTATATCCCTCTGTAACTTGTAACCTCCTTCCGCACTGTCCACAACTCCACCGACTTTAGTGTCATCTGCAAATTTACTCACCCATCCTTCTACGCCCTCCTCCAGGTCATTTATAAAAATGACAAACAGCAGTGGCCCCAAAATAGATCCTTGTGGTACACCACTAGTAACTGGACTCCAGTCTGAACATTTCCCATCAACCACCACCCTTTGTCTTCTTCCAGCTAGCCAATTTCTGATCCAAACTGCTAAATCACCCTGAATCCCATGCCTCCGTATTTTCTGCAGTAGCCTACCGTGGGGAACTTTATCAAACGCTTTAGTGAAATCCATATACACCACATCAACTGCTTTACCCTCATCCACGTGTTTGGTCACCTTCTCAAAGAACTCAATAAGGTTTGTGAGGCACGACCTACCCTTCACAAAACCGTGTTGACTATCTCCAATCAAATTATTCATTTCCAGATGATTTATACATCCTATCTCTTATAAACCTTGCCAAGATTTTGCCCACAACAGAAGTAAGTCTCACTGGTCTATAGTTACCGGCGTTGTCTCTACTCCCCTTCTTGAACAAGGGGACAACATTTGCTATCCTCCAGTCTTCTGACACTATTCCTGTAGACAAAGATGACTTAAAGATCAAAAACAAAGGCTCAGTAATCTCCTCCCTAGCTTCCCAGAGAATGCTAGGATAAATCCCATCCGGCCCAGGGGACTTTTCTATTTTCACACTTTCCAGAATTGCTAACACCTCCTCCTTATAAACCTCAAGCCCTTCTAGTCTAGTAGCCTGAATCTCTGTATGCTCCTCGACAACATTGTCTTTTTCCTGTGTGAATACTGACGAAAAATATTCATTTAGCACCTCTCCTATCTCCTCGGACTCCAAGCACAACTTCCCACTACTGTCCTTGACTGGCCCTACTCTTACCCTAGTCATTCTTTTATTTCTGACATATCTATAGAAAGCTTTAGGGCTATTCTTGATCCTACCTGCCAAAGACTTCCCATGTCCCCTCCTGGCTCTTCTTAGCTCTCTCTTTAGGTCCTTCCTAGCTAACTTGTAACTCTCGAGCGCCCTAACTGAACCTTCATGTCTCATGATCCAGCAGAGGGCAGTAGAGCGGAGCTGCTGATGGGCTGTTGCGGGAAAAATTTGCATACGTCTGGTGCGGTCACTCTAACGTGAAGGTGTACCTGTGCAAGAGACCCTAGCTGTTCAAGTGAAGACAAGCATCCAGCAGAGGGCAGTAGAGCGGGGATGCTGATTGGCTGTTGCGGGGAAAATGTGCATACGTCCGGTGCGGTCACTCTAATTTGAAGGTGGTTTGTGGAGGAGCTGTTATCAAGTGACACTTAAACCCGAAACACTTCTTCAGTGTTTCCCTCCCTACCTCCTCCTCTAACCAAAAAAAAAAACAACCGCTGTAAAGATCAAGAGGAAGGCTCGAGGGCAGGTAGAAGTAGAAAGAAGTTGAACCGTGACGTCACAGCCTGCAGGTAAGGGATTGGCTGGTGACTGGTAAGTAATTTTTCTTTTATTTTCCCTCAGGTGTTATCGGGCGGGGCGCAGAGGTTGCTGAGTGAGTGCTTGCTGAGAAGGGGAGTGAATAACAGGTAAGCTCTTTCTTTCTTTATCTTTTTTTTATCCAGAGGGGTTGGCAGGGAAGGTAGTGCACTGTTCCTCCTGCAGAATGTTTGATGCGAGGGTCCCTGCTGAATTGCACCCATCTCCAGCTCCTCAGAAACCGCATTAGGGAACTGGAGCTGGAGCTGGTTGAACTTCGGATCATTCGGGAGGCAGAGGTGGTCATAGATAGAAGCTTCAGGGATGTGGTTACTCCGAAGAATAAAGATAGATGGGACACGGTGAGAGGGGCTGGGAGGAAGCAGTCAGTACAGGAATCCCCTGTGGTCGTTCCCCTTAGTAACACGTATACCGCTTTGGATACTGTTGGGGGGGGGGGGGGGGAGGCTTACCAGGGGTAAGCCATGGGGTACAGGTCTCTGGCATAGAGTCTGTCCCTGTTGCTCAGAAGTGGAGGAGGGAGAGGAGCAGAGCATTAGTCATTGGAGACTCCATACTTAGGGGGATAGATAGGAGATTCTGTGCAAACGAGAGAGACTCGCGGTTGGTGTGTTGCCTCCCAGGTGCCAGGGTCCGTGATGTCTCGGATCGTGTTTTCGGGATCCTTAAGGGGGAGGGGGAGCAGCCCCAAGTTGTGGTCCACATAGGTACCAACGACATAGGTAGGAAAAGGGATAAGAATGTAAGGCAGGAATTCAGGGAGCTAGGGTGGAAACTTAGATCTAGGACAAACAGAGTTATTATCTCTGGGTTGTTACCCGTGCCACGTGCTAGCGAGACGAGGAATAGGGAGAGAGAGGAGTTGAACACGTGGCTACAGGGATGGTGCAGGAGGGAGGGTTTCAGATTTCTGGATAATTGGGGCTCATTCTGGGGTCGGTGGGACCTCTACAAACAGGATGGTCTACACCTGGACCAGAGGGGTACCAATATCCTGGGGGGGAAATTTGCTAATGCTCTTCGGGAGTGTTTAAACTAGTTCAGCAGGGGCTTGGGAACCTGAGTTGTAGCTCCAGTATACAGGAGGTTGAGAGTAGTGAGGTCATGAGTAAGGTTTCAAAGTTGCAGGAGTGTACCAGGCAGGAAGGTGGTTTAAAGTGTGTCTTTTTCAATGCCAGGAGCATCCGGAATAAGGTGGGTTGGTACATGGGACTTCGATGTTGTGGCCATTTCGGAGACATGGACAGAGCAGGGACAGGAATGGTTGTTGCAGGTGCCGGGGTTTAGATATTTCAGTAAGCTCAGAGAAGATGGTAAAAGAGGGGGAGGGGTGGCATTGTTAGTCAAGGACAGTATTACGGTGGCACAGAGCTAACTCCATTTGCCACCTCTCAGCTTATCTATGTCCCTCTGTAACTTGTAACATCCTTCCGCACTGTCCGCAACTCCACCGACTTTAGTGTCATCTGCAAACTTACTCACCCATCCTTCGACGCCCTCATACAGGTCATTTATAAAAATGACAAACAGCAGTGGCCCCAGTACACCACTCGTAACTGGACTCCAGTCTGAACATTTCCCATCAACCACCACCCTTTGTCTTCTTCCAGCTAGCCAATTTCTGATCCAAATTGCTAAATCACCCTGAATCCCATGCCTCCGTATTTTCTGCAGTAGCCTACCGTGGGGAACCTTATCAAACTCTTTTCTGAAATCCATATACACCACATCAACTGCTTTACCCTCATCCACCTGTTTGGTCACCTTCTCAAAGAACTCAATAAGGTTTGTGAGGCACGACCTACCCTTCACAAAACCGTGTTGACTATCTCTAATCAAATTATTCCTTTCCAGATGATTATACATCCTATCTCTTGTAAATCTTACCAAGATTTTGCCTACAACAGAAGTAAGGCTCACTGTTCTATAGTTAGCGGGGTTGTCTCTACTTCCCTTCTTGAACAAGGGGACAGCATTTGCGATCCTCCAGTCTTCTGGCACTATTCCTGTAGACAAAGATGACTTAAAGATCAAAGCTCAGCAATCTCCTCCCTAGCTTCCCAGAGAATCCTAGGATAAATCCCATCCGGCTCAGGGGACTTATCTATTTTTACACTTTCCAGAATTGCTAACAAGTACATGGGTATGAAAATAATAGGATATGTTGAAAGCGTCAGATGAAGAGGAGTGAGGGGAGGCACATGTAGGGTATAAACACTGGCACAGACCAGTTGGGCTTAATGGCCGTGGTCTATGCTGTAAATTCTGTTGCACAGAATCTAATTTTTTGGGTAGAATGAGTATACATGGATCTGTATACCTTGCAAAGTGGGTTCGGTGAGTACGCAGGACCCCAAACTTCCCACCCACGCTCACAATAACCAGCGATGTGAGGTACCAAAGGCTGACAGAGCCCATGGAAAAGTATGCCAGCAAAAATTAAAATCTGTACCCCTGCAGCAGAAATGGGAGCGAGGGGGGCAAACATCAATATCATGACAACTCAAACTCAAAGAACAAAGAATACAGCACAGGAACAAAGAACATTTACAGCACAGGAACAGGTCCTTCGGCCCTCCAAGCCTGTACCGGTCATGTTACCAACGTTTGCCAAAACCCTCAGCACTTCCTTGTGCCGTATCCCCTCTATACCCATCCTATCCATGTGTTTGTAAAGATGCCTTTTGAATGCTGTTAATGTATCTGCTTCCACGCCTTCCCTGGCAACACATTCCAGTCACTCACCACCCTCTGCATAAAATAACTGCCTCGCACATCTCCTCTAAACTTTGCCCCACGGATCTTAAACCTCTGGTGACTGTCCCCTCCACCCTGGGAAAGAGTGCCTGTCCATCCACTCTGTCCATGCCCCTCATAATCATAGACCTCGATCACGTCACTCCCCCTCAAACTCAGTCTTTATCATGAAAACAGCCCGAGTCTATTCAGCCTCTCCACATAGCTAACAGGCCCTTTGGCCCTTCAAGGCTGCGCCAACCATTATACCTGCCTAAACTAAAACTGTCTGCACTTACGTAGTCCATATCCTTCCATTCCCACTATATTTGTCCAGCCGATTTAGAGATGTGGATCAGAAATTGGCTAGCTGAAAGAAGACAGAGGGTGGTGGTTGATGCGAAATGTTCAGAATGGAGTTCAGTTACAAGTGGCGTACCACAAGGATCTGTTCTGGGGCCGTTGCTGTTTTGTCATTTTTATAAATGACCTAGAGGAGGGCGCAGAAGGGTGGGTGAGTAAATTTGCAGACGACACTAAAGTCGGTGGTGTTGTCAACAGTGCGGAAGGGTGTTACAGGTTACAGAGAGACATAGATAAGCTGCAGAGCTGGGCTGAGAGGTGGCAGATGGAGTTTAATGTAGAGAAGTGTGAGGTGATTCACTTTGGAAGGAATAACAGGAATGCGGAATATTTGGCTAATGGTAAAATTCTTGGAAGTGTGGATGAGCAGAGGGATCTCAGTGTCCATGTACATAGATCCCTGAAAGTTGCCACCCAGGTTGATAGGGTTGTGAAGAAGGCCTTTATTGGTAGAGGGATTGAGTTCCGGAGTCATGAGGTCATGTTGCAACTGTACAAAACTCTGGTACGGCCGCATTTGGAGTATTGCGTACAGTTCTGGTCACCTCATTATAGGAAGGACGTGGAAGCTTTGGAGCGCGTGCAGAGGAGATTTACCAGGATGTTGCCTGGTATGGAGGGAAAATCTTATGAGGAAAGGCTGATGGACTTGAGGTTGTTTTCGTTAGAGAGAAGAAGGTTAAGAGGAGACTTAATAGAGGCATACAAAATGATCAGGGGGTTAGATAGGGTGGACAGTGGTAGGGTAGCGCCTTCTCCCGCGGATGGAAATGGCTAGCACGAGGAGACATAGCCTTAAACTGAGGGGTAATAGATATAGGACAGAGGTCAGAGGTAGGTTCTTTACGCAAAGAGTGGTGAGGCCGTGGAATGCCCTACCTGCAACAGTAGTGAACTCGCCAACATGGAAGGCATTTAAAAGTTTATTGGATAAGCATATGGATGATAATGGCATAGTGTCGGTTAGATGGCTTTTGTTTTTTGACTTCCCATGTCGGTGCAACATCGTGGGCCGAATGGCCTGTACTGCACTGTATCGTTCTATGTTCTATGTCACTTAAATGCCACTATCGTACTTGCTCCCACCATCTCCCCAGGCAGCATGTTCCAAATATTTACCACCCTCTGTGTAAAAGACCTACCTCACACATCTGTTCTAAACTTTTCCCCATGCACTTTAAACCTATGTCCCCATGTACTTGATTCTCTTACCCCAGGAAAGAGCATCTGACTATCCACGCTGTCCATGCCACTCATAATCTTGTAGACCTCTTGATGCACAATCAATACGCTTGAGTCCACGTGGAGTCATATCGATTCAGCTTTAATCAGATAGAACTGTACCCAGCAGCGAAGTTACAGAAGTGAAGGCTGCTGGGGACAGCACTGGTTCTTATACCCCGCCTCTCAGGGCGGGGCTATGTACATTGCCCAATGGTAGACCCCGCGGTCTAGCCAATGGTTATTCCTCTCTCTGGTACCGCAATACCTGGTATTATCACATTCACCCCCTGTTAAAAAAGATGGCCAGTATTGCTGTCGCCTTTTTCCGGTAGGACCAGGTAATGCAGGTACCATGCTATCGAGGGTTGCGGAGAAAGTTCTTGCGTTGTTAATTCTTCTTCATGGTGCTGCAATCAGACGATCGGGCAGCCTGGTCGTCCTACTGGAGTGTCTAAGTTTCGGCGGCGATCCTGGTGAGGGCCCCGGCAGTAGTGACTCCGGGAACGTGGTGTCTTCCTCCCAGGCAGTTTCGTCACCCCTAGTCGGCGCTGTAAGGTCGAAAGATGGGCAGAAGGAAGGGGTGCCTGAAGGGGGCGTCGGTGCCTGCTCGGCTCCGGGTCGGGGTTCTGGCGGCAGTACGGGGGGGGGGTGTGTGGCAGTGGCTTGGTCCGCATGGTGCTCCGGCGGGCGCCAGGTCCCGGAGGGAGACCGTATCTTGGCGTCCGTCGGGGAATACTATGTAGGCGTACTGGGGGTTGGCATGCAGCAGGTGGACCCTTTCGACCAGCGGGTCCGACTTGTGCGCCCTCGCATGTTTCCGCAGCAGAACAGTTCCAGGTGTTGCTAGCCAGGTTGGGAGCGAGGTCCCCGAGGAGGAACTTCCTGGGGAAATCAAGGAGCCGTTCATGAGGTGTCTGGTTCGTGGTAGTACATAGCAGTGACCGAATGGAGTGCAGGGCCACTGGGAGGACTTCTTGCCAGTGGGAGACTGGGAGGTTCCTGGACCGAAGGTCCAGACCGTTCCGTTCTCCCTTTCTACCTGCCCGTTTCCCCGGGGGTTGTAGCTGGTCGTCCTGCTCAAGGCGATGCCTTTGCTAAGCAGGAACTGGCGCAGCTCGTCGCTCATAATCCCTATCACTGTGGATGGATGCGGGGAAACCGAACAGTGTAAAAATAGTTTGGAGTGCCTTGATGACGGTGGTTGTGGTCATATCCGGGCAGGGGATGGCGAATGGGAACCGGGAGTACTCATCAATCACGTTAAGGAAGTACGTGTTGCGGTTGGTGGAGGGGAGGGGGCCTTTGAAGTCCATGCTGAGGCGTTCAAAGGGACGGGAAGCCTTGATCAGATGCGCCCTCTCTGGTCGGTAGAAGTGCGGTTTGCACTCCGCGCAGATTTGGCAGTCCCTGGTGACAGTCCTGACCTCCTCGATGGAGTAAGGCAGGTTCCGGGACTGAACGAAATGGAAGAATGGACTCCCGGGTGGCAGAGGTCCTCGTGGAGGGCTCAGAGGCAGTCTACTTGCGCGGTGGCACAAGTGCCGCGGGATAGGGCATCAGGAGGCTCGTTCAGCTTCCCGGGACGATACAAGATCTCATAATTGAAGGGGGAGAGTTCGATCCTGCACCGCAAGATCTTGTCGTTCTTGATCTTGCCCCGCTGTGCATTATCGAACATGAAGGCCACCGACTGTTGGTCCGTGAGGAGAGTGAATCTCCTGCCGGCCAGGTAATGCCTCCAGTGACGCACAGCTTCCACTATGGCCTGGGCCTCCTTTTCGACCGAGGAGTGGCGAATTTCGGAAGCATGGAGAGTGCGGGAGAAGAAAGCCACGGGCCTGCCTGCTTGGTTGAGGGTGGCAGCCAGAGCTACGTCAGACGTGTCGCTCTCGACCTGGAAGGGGAGGGACTCGTCGATGGCGCGCATCATGGCATTTGCGATGTCAGCTTTGATGTGGCAGAAGGCATGGCGGGCCTCCGTCGACAGGGGGAAGGTCGTGGATTGGATTGGGGTCGGGCCTTGTCGGCGTAATTAGGGACCCATTGTGCATAGTAGCTAAAAAAGCCGAGGCAGCGCTTTAGGGCCTTGGGGCAGTGAGGGAGTGGGAACTCCATAAGGGGGCGGATGCGTTCGGGGTCGGGGCCTATGACTCCATTTCGCACTACGTAGCCTAGGATGGCTAGACGGTCGGTGCTAAACACGCACTTCTCCTTATTGTAGGTCAGATTCAGGAGGTGAGCGGTCTGGAGAAATTTACGGAGGTTGGTGTCGTGGTCCTGCTGGTCATGGCCGCAGATGGTGATGTTGTCAAGATACGGGAACGTTGCGTGTAAGCCGTACCGGTCAACCATTCGGTCCATCTCACGCTGGAAGACCGAGACCCCGTTTGTGACACCGAAGGGAACTCTTAAAAAGTGGTAGAGCCCATCTGCTTCGAAGGCAGTGTACTGGCAGTCACTAGTACGGAGGGGTAGCTGGTGGTAGGCAGGCTTGAGATCCACCGTGGAGAAGACTTTGTATTGCGCGATCCTGTTCACCAGGTCGGCTATACGGGGGAGGGGGTACGCGTCCAGTTGCGTAAACTGGTTGATGGTCTGGCTATAGTCTATGACCATCCTATGCTTCTCCCCGGTCTTTACCACCACTACTTGAGCCCTCCAGGGGCTGTTGCTCGCTTCGATGACCCCTTCCTTCAGCAGCCTTTGGACCTCGGACCTGATGAAGGTCCGGTCCTGGGCGCTGTACCGTCTGCTCCTGGTGGCGACGGGTTTGCAATCCGGGATGAGGTTCGCAAACAGGGAAGGCGGGGCGACCTTAAGGGTCGCGAGGCCGCAAACAGTAAGGGGGGGTATAGGGCCGCCGAATTTAAAAGTAAGGCTTTGTAGGTGGCACTGGAAATCCAGTCCCAGAAGGGTGGCTGCGCAGAGGTGCGGCAGCACGTATAGGCGGAAATTGCGGAATTCCCTGCCTTGGACGGTGAGGTTCGCGAGGCAGAACCCTTTTATCTGCACCGGGTGTGACCCGGAGGCCAAGGAGATTCTTTGTTGGGTGGGGTAGGTGACCAGAGCCTTACCGTGTTGGGGTGGACAAAACTCTCCGTGCTCCCAGAGTCGATGAGGCATGACGTCACGTGGCCGTTGATGCAGATTGTCGTGGTGGCCTTTGCTAGCATTCGGGGCCGACTCTGGTCCAGGGTGACGGAGGCCAGCTGCAGCAAGGAGTGAAGATCGGGCAGCGCATCGTCAGCCGTGTTGGGGGCTTGAGGCCCCATCCAAGATGATGCCGTCCATGGCTCACACATGGAGTCCGGGGACTCCGAGAATGGCAGCGGGGAGAAACAAAATGGCGGCGGGGAGAAACAAAATGGCGGCGGGGGGGGGACAAAATGGCGGCACATTCTGCTTCCATGAGGCGGAGGCCAGCTGCAACACAGGGTTTTGGTCGGGCGGCGCGTAGCCAGCCGCGCTGGGGGCTTGAGGCCCCATCCAAGATGGCGCCGGCCATGGATCGCACGTGGAGTCCGGGGACTCGGAAGATGGCGGCGGGGTGGAGCAAACTGGCAGAGGTGGGCCTTGGATGGCCGGGACCCGCCAGAAAGACTGCGCCCGTGGGTCGGCCCTGGCCTTAGGGCAGGGGGGTGGAGGTGAGCGCTGGAGCGGGGCGTGCCGCGGCGTTTTGGGCGGTGAGCGCTGGCCGGTCGGGGCCCGGAGCGGGGCGTGCTGCATCGTTCCAGGTGCACAGAAGACCGCGGCCACGGCGCGGGGCGGGGAGAGGTGGGCGGTCGGGGCCTGGAGCTGCGGCGTTTTGGGCGGGGAGGAGTAAACTAGCGCCGCATGCTGCTCCAATGTGACGGAGGCCAGGTGCAGCGAGGGGTTTTGGCCCGGCAGCGCGTAGCCAGCTGCGCTGGGGGCTTGAGGCCCCATCCAGGATGGCGCCGGCCAGGGGTCGCCCATGGAGTTCGGGGACGGAGACCCCGACGATTGGGTCGGCGAGGGACCAAATGGCTGCGCGTACTCCTCCAGCGTGGTTGCCGTGGAGAAGAAAGGCTGTGGCAGCGACGCTGCCTGGCGGGGCAAAAACTGCGGTGCGCGTTGGGCCAGCGGGGCTGGGAAAAGGGAGTGCGGCGGTGGGCCTGGAACGGTCGGGGCGTGGAGGAACGGCTGTGGTTGCGCGGCGGGCGGCTGGAGGAATGGCTGAGGGTAGTCGCTGGACACCGCGTTCACCACGCGGGCGAGGCAGACCACGGCATAGTGGCCTTTCTTGCCGCATCCTTTGCAGGTGACGGTGCGGGCCGGGCAGCGCGCGCGCGGTGATTCGCCTGGCCGCAGAAGCAGCGTTGGCCGGCGGCGCAGGCCTGCGGAGTTTGCGGGTAAGTCTGGGGGTTAGGGGGGTTAAGTCGGGGGGGGCTGCTGCGGCGGGGTGCCACGCAGCCAGGGCGTTTCTGTACGCCACGTCCATAGACCCTGCCGAGGCCCAGCGTCTCCATTTTGAGCAGCCTTCGGCGAATATCGGGGGATATCATACCTGCCACGAAGGCGTCTCGAATTAAAAGTTCGGAGTGCTCGTTCGCCGTCACCGCTGGGCAGCCGCAGTTTTGGCCCAGCACGATCAGCGCCCTGTAGAAATCTTCTAGCGTCTCATCTGGGCTCTGCCGTCTCGTTGCCAGCAGGTGACGGGCGTAGACCTGATTAAGTGGACGAATGTAGTGTCCTTCCAGCAGTTCCATGGCTTTATCATAGTTCGCCGCCCCTTCGATCAGGGGGTAGATTGCCGGGCCGACCCGCGAGCATAGGAGGTGCATTTTCTGCCTTTCCGTGGGGGTGTCGGCAGCCGTCTCGAGGTAGCTCTGGAAGCATGCCAGCAAATGCTTAAAAATCTCGATGGAGTTTTCTGCGTGCGGGCTGAGCTGAAGGCACGCCGGCTTGATGTGGAGATCCATCCTTCAAAAGTACTTATCTGATTAAATTGATGCACAATCAATACGCTTGAGTCCACGTGGAGTCATATCGATTCAGCTTTAATCAGATAGAACTGTACCCAGCAGCGAAGTTACAGAAGTGAAGGCTGCTGGGGACGGCACTGGTTCTTATACCCCGCCTCTCAGGGCGGGGCTATGTACATTGCCCAATGGTAGACCCCGCGGTCTAGCCAATGGTTATTCCTCTCTCTGGTACCTCAATACCTGGTATTACCACATCTCTTTCAGGTCTCCTCTCAACCTCCGTCATTCCAGTGAGAACAGACTGAGTTTTATTTGACCTCTCCTCATAGCTAATGCCCTCCATACCAGGCAACATTCGCTTCTGTACCCTCTCCAAAGGATCCACATCCTTCTGATGTGGCGACCAGAATTGTACACAATAGTCCAAATGAGGCCTAACTAAGGTCCTGTTCAGCTGCAACATGACTTGCCAATTTTTATGTTTAATGCCCCGACTAATGAAGACCAGCATGACGTATGCCTTCTTGACTACCATGAGGTAGATGACCACTTGCGTTGCCACTTTCAGTGATCGATGGACATGCACGCCCAGACCCCTCTGCCTGTCAGTACTCGCAAGAGTTCTACCATTTATTGTGTAATTCCTACATACATTGGACCTTCCAAAGTGCATCACCTCACACTTGTCCGGATTAAACTCCATCTGCCATTTCTCCGCCCAAGACTCCAACCAGTTCATATCTTGCTGTATCCTCTGCTCTATCTGCAACTCCACCAATTTTTGTGTCGTCTGCGAAGTACTAATCAGACCAGCTACATTTTCTTCCAAATCATTTGTATACATCACGAACAACAAAGGCCCCAGAATTGATCCTTGTGGAACGTCCCTAGTCATAGCCTTCAATTCAGGAAAGCATCCTTCTACTGCTACCCTCTGTCTTCTGTGCCCAAACCAGTTCTGTATCCAATTTGCCAGCTCTCCTCTGATCGCATGTGACTTCACCTTTTGTACCAATCTGCCATGAGGTACCTTGTCAAAGGCTTTACTGAAGTCCATGTATACAACATCTACTGCCTTTCCCTCATCGATCACCTTTGTTGAGGGGCTGGTTTATCACACTGGGCTAAATCACTAAGCAGACCACGGCAGGCCAGCCGCACGGTTCAATTCCTGTACCAGCCTCCCCAAACAGGCGCCGGAATGTGGCGACTAGGGGCTTTTCACAGTAACTTCATTTGAAGCCTACTTGTGACAATAAGTGATTTTTTTTTCCCCTCAAAAAACTTGGTCAAATTAGTTAGGCACGACCTCCCCTTCACAAAACCATGCAGTCCATCACTAATAAGTCCATTTGTTTCCAAATGTGAGTAAATCCTATCTCTAAGAATCTTTTCCAATAGTTTCCCTGAACGTAAGGTTCACCGGCCTATAATTTCCTAGATTATCCCTGCTGCCCTTCTTAAACAATGGAACAACAGTAGTTCCTTGGAAAATCTCTCAGCCAAATAATTTAAATTTGTTGTTGATGTTTTTAATGCAAGACAGCTGGACCTTACCTGAGCACCATCCCCAGCTCCCGACAGGGGACTGTATCGTACATCTCACACACCTGTGTAAAAACAAGTATGTGTTAGCAATTTCACTGTGGGAGGTGGACATCAGTGCAGGGCACATTCACTGTTCCCAGCCATGGATCAGAAAGTTATTGCAGTGTAAAGGGGAAACTGATCTGAAGATTTTGAAGTTTTTGTGCATTAGGTCCATTTTGATGAACTACTAAGGATGACAATGAGTTGCCCAATATGATGCTAGGACATCATATAAGAGTCAGTAAAAATGTCTTTTTCAGGACATCATGAATATAAAGAGAAGCATATGGTCCAATCAAACTACATTAAAGTTATAGGAAAAAATAACCTTAAAAGAGTAAGAAAAGAGAAGTTTGTTCCACAAACCTGTTCCCACCTCGTCCTAACCCTCAATCTCTTTACCTAATGACCTAACCCTCAATCTCTTGACCTAATGACCTCCCATACTATCTAATATGTTAATGGTAAAATAAGGTATAGTTTTAAAAAATATTTTTCTTCTTCTCATTTTCCACATTTTCATCAAATATACACCCAACAAAAGATAACTAAGAATAAATACAATAGCAATCCCCCAACCAACATACAAACAACATACATCATCATACAAACCTCCCCCCTTCATCCCAAATACAAAATAATAAAAAGAGAATCCATGGGCATTCCATACATGGTAAACAATAAACCATACACTCAACGACCCCCTCCCCCACCCCGCACCCCCAATGTTTGATGGCACCCAATTCTTAAAAGTGCAGGATAAACAATGCCCTTGAATTGTAGAACCCTTCCATCCTCCCCCTCAGCTCAAACTTCACCTTCTCGAGCTTCAGAAATTCCAGCAGGTGCCCCCGCCACACTGAGGCGCAGGGCGGAGAAACTGACCTCCGCCCCTCCAATCTTCAGGTAATCAGTGAGGCGAAGATGCCTGCCCCCGCTCCCGCCTGCAGCCCAGGCTGCTCCGACACCCTAAATATGGCTTCGAGGGGCCCTGGTTCGAACCTCACATGCACCACCCCAAGACGACCTTAAAGACCTCCCTCCAATACCCCTTCAGTTTCAGACAGGACCAAAACATGCGAGGAGCTCCTCCCATAGCACTCACAAACATACACCACCCCCTCAAAGAGTTGGCTCATCCTCACCCTTGTGAGGTGCGCCCCATATACCACCTTCAACTGTATCAGCCCCAGCCTTGCACACAAGGTTGAAGCATTCAACCTCCGAAGCACCTCACACCACAGCCCTTCCTCCATACCCTCCCCCAAGTCTTCCTCCCACTTCGCTTTAATCCCCTCCAATGATACATTGTCCTCCCCCAGAATCGTCCCATAAATCTCCGACACCCCCATTTCCATTTCCCTTGCTGTCAATACCTCCTTCAACAATCATAGAATTTACAGTGCAGAAGGAGGCCATTCGTCCCATCGAGTCTGCACTGGCCCTTACAAAGAGCACCCTACTGAAGCCCACGTATCTACCCTATCCCCGTAACCCAGTAACCCCCACTTAACATCTTTTGGACACTAAAGGGCAATTTAGCATGGCCAATTCACCTAACCCGCACATCTTTGGACTGTGGGAGGAAACCGGAGCACCCGGAGGAAACCCACGCAGACACGGGTAGAACGTGCAGACTCCGCACAGTGACCCAGCCATGAATCGAACCTGGGACCCTGGAGCAGTGAAGCAACTGTGCTAACCACTATGCTACCGTGCTGCCCATGATGTAGAGGCTGGTGCTATCGGGAAGCTCTGAACCTCCCTCCTGGCAAAATGTCGGACCTGCAGATATCTAAACACCTCCCTCTGCCCCAGCCCAACTCCTCCAGCCTCGCAAATCACCCCCCGCCCCGAAACAAATCCTTTAATACCCTAACTCCCCTCTCCACCCTTCTCCGAAATCTCCCATCCCACTTCTCTGGCTCAAACCTATGGTTCCCCCTAATCGGCATCTATTTTGACCCCGCCCACAACTTAAAGTGCTGCCTCAAACTGCCCCCAGATCTTCAATGTTGCCGCCACCACCGGACTCCCCAAATATTTACCAGGGCCATCGGGAGCAGCGGCGTTGGCAGCGCCCTCAGTCACGAACCCCTGCACAGACTTTCCTCCATTCTAACCCACTGGGACTCTCCACCTCTGACCCAGCTCCTCACCTTTTCAGCATTCGCCACCCAGTAATAATATAACAGATTTGGGAGGCCCAACCCCCTGCTTGCCTTCCTCTCTGCAGAAGCACCTTCCTAATCCTAGTCACCTTCTCCCCCATCCCCCGCCCCCTAAATAAACAAGGTAATGATTTTTTCCACCTCCTTAAAAAATGCCTTTGGTAAAAAGGTTGGCAGGCACTGAAATATAAACAAAAACTGCGGCAACACATTCATTTTAATCGCCTGTACCTGACCGCCAGCGACAGAGGAAGACCATCCCACCTTGCCAAGTCCGCCTTCAACCTTCCCACCAAACTAGTAAGATTGTACCTATGGAGGCCCCCCTCAATCCCGTACCACCTGCACCCCCAGATATCTAAAGTGGGTTGCCGCTCTACACCCCTTGCCCCGCCCCTACCCCCGGCTGGGACACCACAAAGTATTCACATTTGTCCAAATTTAGCTTATACCCCGAAAAGGAGCCAAACACTCGGAGCAGTTCCAGTATACCTCCCATCGATGCACTCGGCTCTGACATGTGCAATAACAAATCATCCACGTATAAAGATATGATGTTCCACCCATCCCCCCCCACCCCGGCACTATTCCCCTCTACACCCCCAAACTCCTCAACGCGATGGCCAAAGGCTCGATCGCTAGCATAAATAACAGAGGACAACCCTGTTTGGTCCCCAAAATACCCCAAACTCATACTGTTTTGTGCGGAACTTGCCCTCGGCTCCCTATACAATACCCGCTCCATAAATCCCGGCCCAATCCCAAGCTGCTCGAACACCGCCATCAAATATCCCCACTCTACCCGATTAAATGCCTGTTCTGCGTCCAGCGCAACCACCACCTCTGTGTCCCTCCCCTGCGTCGGTGCCATAACAATACCCTCCTAATATTCGAAAACAGCTGCCTCCCTTTCACAAACCCAGTCTGGTCCTCCCCTATCACCTTCGGGAGGCACTCCTCCAACCTAACCACCAACACCTTCAGCAATATCTTCGCATCCACATTCAATAGCGATATAGACCTGTACGACCCACACTCTGTCAGATCCTTATCCTTCTTTTACAGCAAGGAGATCGAGGCTTGCCCCAAAGTCTATGACAGCACCCCCTTCCCTATCGCATCCTCAAACATCCCACCATCAGCGGCACCATCGTATCCCTAAATTTCTTATAGCACTCCACCAGGAACCCATCCGGCCCTGCTACCTTCCCCGACTGCATCCTCTCAATTGCCTCCTTTATCTCCTGCTTCCCTACTGCCCCCTCCAATATGGCCCTATCCTCCTCCCCCACCCTCGGGTATTCCAAACCATCCAAGAATTCCTGCATCCCCCGATCCTCCCCCGGTGGCTCCGATGTATACAACTTCTCGTAAAACTCCTCGAACACCCTATTAATCTGGTCCGGGGCCAGCACCAATTTCCCAGTCCTATCCCGCAACAGAACAATTTCCCTCACCTATTAGGTGTTGTATACATGGTATATTTACAGATGTACACATAGAGAAACCCAGAAGAGATAACAAAAAACACTACATGAATTTTAAAAAAACCAAGGGGAAATAAAATAAAAACTGGGGAAGTGTAGAGACATAGAGGCAGTGGAGAAACAGTTAGGTTAAATATGTAATTTTCATTGTTCCACCTCCCCCTTCTTTTCTGTTTTAAAAAAATATATACAGATCAAAGAGCAAAGAACAAAGAAATGTACAGCACAGGAACAGGCCCTTCGGCCCTCCAAGCCCGTGCCGACCATGCTGCCCGTCTAAACTAAAATCTTCTAGACTTCCGGGGTCCATATCCCTCTATTCCCATCCTATTCATGTATTTGTCAAGATGCCCCTTAAATGTCACTATCGTCCCTGCTTCCACCACCTCCTCCGGCAGCGAGTTCCAGGCACCCACTACCCTCTGTGTAAAAAAACTTGTCTCGTACATCTCCTCTAAACCTTGCCCCTCGCACCTTAAACCTATGCCCCCTAGTAATTGACCCCTTTACCCTGGGGAAAAGCCTCTGACTATCCACTCTGTCTATGCCCCTCATAATTTTGTAGACCACTATCAGGTCGCCCCTCAACCTCCGTTGTTCCAGTGAGAACAAACCGAGTTTATTCAACCGCGCCTCATAGCTAATGCCCTCCATACCAGGCAACATCCTGGTAAATCTCTTCTGCGCCCTCTCTAAAGCCTCCACATCCTTCTGGTAGTGTGGCGACCAGAATTAAAAACTATACTCCAAGTGTGGCCTCACTAAGGTTCTATACAGCTGCAACATGACTTGCCAATTCTTATACTCAATGTCCCGGCCAATGAAGGCAAGCATGCCGTATGCCTTCTTGACTACCTTCTCCACCTGTGTTGCCCCTTTCAGTGACCTGTGGACCTCTACACCTAGATCTCTCTGACTTTCAATACTCTTGAGGGTTCTACCATTCACTGTATATTCCCTACCTGCATTAGACCTTCCAAAATGCATTACCTCACATTTGTCCGGATTAAACTCCACCTGCCATCTCTCCGCCCAAGTCTCCAAACGATCTAAATCCTGCTGTATCCTCTGACAGTCCTCTTCGCTATCCGCAATTCCACCAACCTTTGTGTCGTCTGCAAATTTACTAATCAGACCAGTTACATTTTCCTCCAAATCATTTATATATACTACAAACAGCAAAGGTGCCATCACTGATCCCTGCGGAACACCACTAGTCACAGCCCTCCAATTAGAAAAGCACCCTTCCATTGCTACTCTCTGCCTTCTATGGCCTAGCCAGTTCTGTATCCACCTTGCCAGCTCACCCCTGATCCCGTGTGACTTCACCTTTTGTACCAGTCTACCATGAAGGAACTTGTCAAAGGCCTTACTGAAGTCCATATAGACAACATCCACTGCCCTACCTGCATCAATCATCTTTGTGATCTCTTCGAAAAACTCTATCAAGTTAGTGAGACACGACCTCCCGTTCACAAAACTATGCTGCCTCTCACTAATTTGCTTCCAAATGGGAGTAGATCCTGTCTCGAAGAATTCTCTCCAGTAATTTCCCTACCACTGACGTAAGGCTCACCGGCCTGTAGTTCCCTGGATTATCCTTGCTACCCTTCTTAAACAAAGGAACAACATTGGCTATTCTCCAGTCCTCCGGGACATCACCTGAAGACAGTGGGGATCCAAAGAATTCTGTCAAGGCCTCAGCAATTTTCTCTCCAGCCTCCTTCAGTATTCTAGGGTAGATCCCATCAGGCCCTGGGGACTTATCCACCTTAATATTTTTTAAGACACCCAACACCTCGTCTTTTTGGATCTCAATGTGACCCAGGCTATCTACACATCCTTCTCCAGACTCAACATCCACCAATTTCTTCTCTTTGGTGAATACTGATGCAAAGTATTCATTTAGTACGTCGCCCATTTCCTCTGGCTTCACACATAGATTCCCTTGCCTATCTTTCAGTGGGCCAACCCTTTCCCTGGCTACCCTCGTGCTTTTTATGTATGTGTAAGAAGCCTTGGGATTTTCCTTAACCCTATTTGCCAATGACTTTTCGTGACCCCTTCTAGCCCTCCTGACTCCTTGCTTAAGTTCCTTCCTACTTTCCTTATATTTCACACAGGCTTTGTCTGTTCCCAGCCTTCTAGCCCTGACAAATACCTCCTTTTTCTTTTTGACAAGGCCTACAATATCTCTCGTTATCCAAGATTCCCGAAATTTGCCGTATTTAACCTTCTTCCGCACAGAACAAGCAAAACAAAACAAACTGGGTGGGCAGTGCCCCTTGTGTTACTTGCTTCTCCCGGTTGGTTTACGCTGTTGTTGTGTGTTTGCCTCTGCCTCAGTCATCTGTCGTTCCTTTCTCTTGTACTTTCTTACTCTCTGTTGCCCTGTTTTCATTGCAGTCTTTGTTGTTTCCCGTGTTCTCCTTCCAGCTTGTGTTCCCTCCCCTCTGGTCCCCACTATTAATCTTTGCCCCCTGTCCTTCCTTCCTTCTCTGCCCCCCACTTCTCCTCTCTGCAGCTCCCCTTTCTTTTCAGCTGTGTTTGGCTACCCCCTCTTGCACTGTTTCCCTGCCGCCAGCACCCCCCCCCCCCCCCCCTCGGTCTTCTCTTCCATCCCTCTCTTTTCTCATGTCTTGGCTATTTTCCCCTGGCTCTTGGCTACTTGATTATTTATTTGTTTGTTCGTTGGCCACAACCAGGTCCCGGAACAGTTGGGTGAATGGCTCCCATATTCTGAGGAAGCCCCCCGGATGGCGAATTTAATTTTCTTCATTTTGAGAAATTCCAACAGGTCGGACAGCCAGTCTGCAGCTTTAGATGGTGCTGCTGACTGCCAGCCGAGCAGGATTCTACGGCGGGCGATCAGGGAGGCAAAGGCAAAAACAATGGCCCGCATAACAATATAAGCCTCGAATAAAAAACCTCCCTAGGAGAAAAAAAGAAAAAGGAATCAGGAATCGCCTATGGTCACCATTGACATATATAGTCCAACCCCCCGAATATTCAATGCCATCCAATCCCCGAAAGAGTACCGTAAATGACACCCCTGAATTGTAGAACCCCACCACCATACACAAATTCCTCCCCTCTACTTCCTCTCAGTGCTCCCCCAGGAGTTCTCCCAGTGAGCCAGAGAAGACACAGCCAGAGTGAGACAGAACCAAGAGTGAGTTTGGGAATTTGAATCTAGGTGGGAATTGAATCAAATCAGTGAGGCAG
Organism: Scyliorhinus torazame; assembly: GCF_047496885.1. Taxonomy (NCBI): domain Eukaryota; kingdom Metazoa; phylum Chordata; class Chondrichthyes; order Carcharhiniformes; family Scyliorhinidae; genus Scyliorhinus; species Scyliorhinus torazame. The sequence goes on from NC_092724.1 coordinate 79,906,325, forward strand.
CTCCTTTTAAATTTCAGGAGTTTAAATTAATTTAAATTAGGCTAGAATTGTGCAGTGTAGGTTAACAAGGGCTGCCACCCACTCACATAACTGGTTGGCAGTTAAGGGTCAGTCACTTAAATCTACCTTGATCTAAAAGCAGGTGGGGGAGGGGAGTCAATTCAGGATCTTTTAAAGAGAGCAACTTGTAAACTCACTCCCAGTGAGTTCTCCCAGTGAGCCAGAGAAGACACAGCCAGAGTGAGACAGAACCAAGAGTGAGTTTGGGAATTTGAATCTAGGTGGGAATTCAAAGCTTGGGGGGGAGGAGGCGCTTTTTATCCCTGGTAAGTGACTGGTAAGTAGTGTTTCTGTTTTTCTGTTTCTTTTCATTGGTACATTTATTTATTTTTTTCTTCGTTGTTTATTTATTTATTTAAAGTTGGGGGGGGGAATTGGAATTGTTGAAGTTAACCGAAGGTTTAAGACATGGCAGGAGATCTCAGACCCGTCTCCTGTTAGACCGCTTGACGGCTCTGGAGCTGCGGATGGACTCACTGAGGACATCGTGGATAGCACGTTTTGCGAGTTTGTCACACCGCAGGTGAAAGGTACTGAGGGAGATAGAAAATGGGTGACCAAAAGACAGAGCAAGAGTAGGAAGGCAGTGCAGGTGTCCTCTGCGGTCATCTCCCTGCAAAACAGATATACCGCTTTGGATACTGTTGAGGGAGATGGCTCACCAGGGGAAGGCAGCAGCAGCCAGGTTCATGGCACGGTGGTTAGCTCTGCTGCGCAGCTGGGCAGGAAGAAGAATGGCAGGGCTATAGTGACAGGGGACTCAATTGTAAGGGGAATAGACAGGCGGTTCTGCGGACGCAATCGAGACTCCAGGATGGTATGTTGCCTCCCTGGTGCAAGGGTCAAGGATGTCTCGGAGCGGCTGCAGGACATTCTGTGGGGGGAGGGTGAACAGCCAGCTGTCGTGGTGCACATAGGCACCAACGATATAGGTAAAAAACGGGACGAGGTCCTACAAGCTGAATTTAGGGAGTTAGGAGTTAAACTAAAAAGTAGGACCTCAAAGGTAGTAATCTCAGGATTGCTACCAGTGCCACGAGCTAGTCAGAGTAGGAATGTCAGGATAGAGAGGATGAATGCGTGGCTCGAGAGATGGTGCAAGAGGGAGGGATTCAAATTCCTGGGACATTGGAACCGGTTCTGGGGGATGTGGGACCAGTACAAACCGGATGGTCTGCACCTGGGCAGGACTGGAACTGATGTGTTTGCTCGAGCTGTTGGGGACAGTTTAAACTAATGTGGCAGGGGGATAGGAACTGATGCAGGAAGTTGGAAGGTAGTAAAACAGGGACAGAAACAAAAGGCAGTGAGGGGGAAAGTGTAAGGCAGAGAAGCCAGAGTCACAAATCGAAAAGGGCGACAGTACAAGGTACAGTGACTGAGGGGAGCTCAGTGAATAGGACCGGGAATACTAAAAGGAATAAAACGGGAAGTGAAAACATTAATGGTAAGCGACGTGGCAGGTTGTTACATGAAGATATGGGTTCAACGACAAGGAAAATTAGGAGAAAGGTTAAGAGGAAATATAACTTAGGAGAGGTTACAGATCGAGGTGTTAAGATTCAGAACAGAACAAAGAACAAAGAAATGTACAGCACAGGAACAGGCCCTTCGGCCCTCCAAGCCAGTGCCGACCATGACCCCGACTAAACTACAATCTTCTACACTTCCTGGGTCCGTATCCCTCTATTCCCATCCTATTCATGTATTTGTCAAGATGCCCCTTAAATGTCACTATCGTCCCTGCTTCCACCACCTCCTCCGGTAGCGTGTTCTAGGCACCCACTACCCTCTGTGTAAAAAAACTTGCCTCGTACATCTACTCTAAACCTTGCCCCTCTCACCTTAAACCTATGCCCCCTAGTAATTGACACCTCTACCCCGGGAAAAAGCCTCTGACTATCCACTCTGTCTATGCCCCTCATAATTTTGTAGACCTCTATCAGGTCGCCCCTCAACCTCCTTCGTTCCAGTGAGAACAAACCAAGTTTATTCAACCGCTCCTCATAGCTAATGCCCTCCATACCAGGCAACATTCTGGTAAATCTCTTCTGCACCCTCTCTAAAGCCTCCACATCCTTCTGGTAGTGTGGCGACCAGAATTGAACACTATACTCCAAGTGTGGCCTAACTAAGGTTCTGTACAGCTGCAACATGACTTGCCAATTCTTATACTCAGTGCCCCGGCCAATGAAGGCAAGCATGCCGTATGCCTTCTTGACTACCTTCTCCATCTGTGTTGCCCCTTTCAGTGACCTGTGGACCTGTACTCCTAGATCTCTTTGACTTTCAATACTCTTGAGGGTTCTACCATTCACTGTATATTCCCTACCTTCATTAGATCTTCCCAAATGCTTCCTCGCATTTGTCCGGATTAAACTCCATCTGCCATCTCTCCGCCCAAGTCTCCAAACAATCTAAATCCTGCTGTATCCTCTGACAGTCCTCATCGCTATCCGCAATTCCACCAACCTTTGTGTCGTCTGCAAACTTACTAATCAGACCAGTTACATTTTCCTCCAAATCATTTATATATACTACAAAGAGCAAAGGTCCCAGCACTGATCCCTGTGGAACACCACTGGTCACAGCCCTCCAATTAGAAAAGCATCCTTCCATTGCTACTTTCTGCCTTCTATGACCTAGTCAGTTCTGTCTCCACCTTGCCAGCTTACCCCTGATCCCGTGTGACTTCACCTTTTGTACTAGTCTACCATGAGGGACCTTGTCAAAGGCCTTACTGAAGTCCATATAGACAACATCCACTGCCCTACCTGCATCAATCATCTTTGTGACCTCCTCGAAAAACTCTATCAAATTATGACATGACTTCCCCTTCACAAAACCATGCTGCCTCTCACTAATACGTCCATTTGCTTACAAATAGGAGTAGATTCTGTCTCGAAGAATTCTCTCCAGTAATTTCCCTACCACGGCTCACCGGCCTGTAGTTCCCTGGATTATCCTTGCTACCCTTCTTAAACAGAGGAACAACATTGGCTATTCTCCAGTCCTCCGGGACATCACCTGAAGACAGTGAGGATCCAAAGATTTCTGTCAAGGCCTCAGCAACTTCCTCGCCAGCCTCCTTCAGTATTCTGGGGTAGATCCCATCAGGCCCTGGGGACTTATCTACCTTAATATTTTTTAAGACACCCAACACCTCGTCTTTTTGGATCTCAATGTGACCCAGGCTATCTACACACCCTTCTCCAGACTCAACATCTACCAATTTCTTCTCTTTGGTGAATACTGATGCAAAGTATTCATTTAGTACCTCGCCCATTTCCTCTGGCTCCACACATCGATTCCCTTGCCTATCCTTCAGTGGGCCAACCCTTTCCCTGGCTACCCTCTTGCTTTTTATGTACGTGTAAAAAGCCTTGGGATTTTCCTTAACCCTATTTGCCAATGACTTTTCGTGACACCTTCTAGATAAGTCCCCAGGGCCGGATGGGATCTACCCCAGAATACTGAAGGAGGCTGGAGAGGAAATTGCTGAGGCCTTGACAGAAATCTTTGGATCCTCGCTGTCTTCAGGGGATGTCCCGGAGGACTGGAGAATAGCCAATGTTGTACCTCTGTTTAAGAAGGGTGGCAGGGATAATCCCGGGAACTACAGGCCGGTGAGCCTTACTTCAGTGGTAGGGAAATTACTGGAGAGAATTCTTAGAGACAGGATCTACTCCCATTTGGAAGCAAATGGACGTATTAGTGAGAGGCAGCACGGTTTTGTGAAGGGGAGGTCGTGTCTCACTAACTTGATAGAGTTTTTCGAGGAGGTCACTAAGATGATTGATGCAGGTAGGGCAGTAGATGTCTATATGGACTTCAGTAAGGCCTTTGACAAGGTCCCTCATGGTAGACTAGTACAAAAGGTGAAGTCACACGGGATCAGGGGTGAACTGGCAAGGTGGATACAGAACTGGCTAGGCCATAGAAGGCAGAGGGTAGCAATGGAGGGATGCTTTTCTAATTGGAGGGCTGTGACCAGTGGTGTTCCACAGGGATCAGTGCTGGGACCTTTGCTCTTTGTAGTATATATAAATGATTTGGAGGAAAATGTAACTGGTCTGATTAGTAAGTTTGCAGACGACACAAAGGTTGGTGGAATTGCGGATAGCGATGAGGACTGTCTGAGGATACAGCAGGATTTAGATTGTCTGGAGACTTGGGCGGAGAGATGGCAGATGGAGTTTAACCTGGACAAATGTGAGGTAATGCATTTTGGAAGGGCTAATGCAGGTAGGGAATATACAGTGAATGGTAGAACCCTCAAGAGTATTGAAAGTCAAAGAGATCTAGGAGTACAGGTCCACAGGTCATTGAAAGGGGCAACACAGGTGGAGAAGGTAGTCAAGAAGGCATAAGGCATGCTTGCCTTCATTGGCCGGGGCATTGAGTATAAGAATTGGCAAGTCATGTTGCAGCTGTATAGAACCTTAGTTAGGCCACACTTGGAGTATAGTGTTCAATTCTGGTCGCCACACTACCAGAAGGATGTGGAGGCTTTAGAGAGGGTGCAGAAGAGATTTACCAGAATGTTGCCTGGTATGGAGGGCATAAGCTATGAGGAGCGATTGAATAAACTCGGTTTGTTCTCACTGGAACGAAGGAGGTTGAGGGGCGACCTGATAGAGGTATACAAAATTATGAGGGGCATAGACAGAGTGGATAGTCAGAGGCTTTTCCCCAGGGTAGAGGGGTCAATTACTAGGGGGCATAGGTTCAAGGTGAGAGGGGCAAAGTTTAGAGTAGATGTACGAGGCAAGTTTTTTACGCAGAGGGTAGTGGGTGCCTGGAACTCACTACCGGAGGAGGTAGTGGAGGCAGGGACGATAGGGACATTTAAGGGGCATCTTGACAAATATATGAATAGGATGGGAATAGAAGGATACGGACCCAGGAAGTGTAGAAGATTGTAGTTTAGTCGGGCAGTATGGTCGGCACGGGCTTGGAGGGCCGAAGGGCCTGTTCCTGTGCTGTACATTTCTTTGTTCTTTGTTCTTTGTTGACAGGTAGGATCAAGGAAAACCCAAAAGCTTTCTATAGGTATGTCAGGAATAAAAGAATGGCTAGGGTAAGAGTAGGGCCAGTCAAGGACAGGGATGGGAAGTTGTGTGTGGAGTCTGAAGAGATAGGCGAGATACTAAATGAATATTTTTCGTCAGTATTCACTCAGGAAAAAGAGAATGTTGTGGAGGAGAATGCTGAGACCCAGGCTATTAGAATAGATGGCATTGAGGTACGTAGGGAAGAGTTGTTGGCAATTCTGGACAGGCTGAAAATAGATAAGTCCCCGGGGCCTGATGGGATTTATCCTAGGATTCTCTGGGAAGCCAGGGAAGAGATTGCTGAGCCTTTGGCTTTCATTTTTATGTCATCATTGGCTACAGGAATAGTGCCAGAGGACTGGAGGATAGCAAATGTGGTCCCTTTGTTCAAGAAGGGGAGTAGAGACAACCCCGGCAACTATAGACCGGTGAGCCTCACGTCTGTTGTGGGTAAAGTTTTGGAGGGGATTATAAGAGACAAGATTTATAATCATCTAGATAGGAATAATATGATTAGGGATAGTCAGCATGGCTTTGTGAAGGGGAGGTCATACCTCACAAACCTTATCGAGTTCTTTGAGAAGGTGACTGAACAGGTAGACGAGGGTAGAGCAGTTGATGTGGTGTATATGGATTTCAGTAAAGCGTTTGATAAGGTTCCCCACGGTAGGCTATTGCAGAAAATACGGAGGCTGGGGATTGATGGTGATTTAGAGATGTGGATCAGAAATTGGCTAGCTGAAAGAAGACAGAGGGTGGTGGCTGATGGGAAATGTTCAGAATGGAGTTCAGTTACAAGTGGCGTACCACAAGGATCTGTTCTGGGGCCGTTGCTGTTTGTAATTTTTATAAATGACCTAGAAGAGGGCGCAGAAGGATGGGTGAGTAAATTTGCAGACGACACTAAAGTCGGTGGTGTTGTCGACAGTGCGGAAGAATGTTGCAGGTTACAGAGGGATATAGATAAGTTGCAGAGCTGGGCTGAGAGGTGGCAAATGGAGTTTAATGTAGAGAAGTGTGAGGTGATTCACTTCGGAAGGAATAACAGGAATGCGGAATATTTGGCTAATGGTAAAATTCTTGGAAGTGTGGATGAGCAGAGGGATCTCGGTGTCCATGTATATAGATCCCTGAAAGTTGCCACCCAGGTTGATAGGGTTGTGAAGAAGGCCTATGGAGTGTTGGCCTTTATTGGTAGAGGGATTGAGTTCCGGAGTCATGAGGTCATGTTGCAGCTGTACAAAACTCTGGTACGGCCGCATTTGGAGTATTGCGTACAGTTCTGGTCACCTCAATATAGGAAGGACGTGGAAGCTTTGGAACGGGTGCAGAGGAGATTTACCAGGATGTTGCCTGGTATGGAGGGAAAATCTTATGAGGAAAGGCTGATGGACTTGAGGTTGTTTTCGTTAGAGAGAAGAAGGTTAAGAGGAGACTTAATAGAGGCATACAAAATGATCAGAGGGTTAGATAGGGTGGACAGCGAGAGCCTTCTCCCGTGGATGGAAATGGCTAGCACGAGGGGACATAGCCTTAAACTGAGGGGTAATAGATATAGGACAGAGGTCAGAGGTAGGTTCTTTACGCAAAGAGTGGTGAGGCCGTGGAATGCCCTACCTGCAATAGTAGTGAACTCGCAAACATTGAGGGCATTTAAAAGTTTATTGGATAAGCATATGGATGATAATGGCATAGTGTAGGTTAGATGGCTTTTGTTTTTTGACTTCCCATGTCGGTGCAACATCGTGGGCCGAAAGGGCTTGTACTGCGCTGTATCGTTCTATGGTCTATGTTCTATGTAATTACGGACTTGTGCAGCGGGGAGTTAAAATCTCAGTGACAGACGGTTTTTGACTTTACAGTGGGTTTTTTTTCACCTCCCTATCATCATCAGATTCTGCCTCAGCTCATCTGCTGCTGAAAGCCACATTCAGTCCTTTCCGACCTCTCGACTTAACTATTTCAAAGACTGTTTCACAAGGCTTCCCATCTTCCCTTACGTGAACCTGAGGTTATCCAAAACTCTACAGCCAATGTTCTAACTTGCACCAAGTTTCATGAAATGAATTAAAATCGCTTATTGTCACAAGTAGGCTTCAAATGAAGTTACTGTGAAAAGCCCCTAGTCACCACATTCCGGCGCCTGTTCGGGGAGGCTGGTACGGGAATTGAACTGCCTTGGTCTGCTTTCAAAGCCAGCGATTTAGCTCTGTGCTAAACCAGCCCCTATCATTCATTCACCTATCACCCCTGTAATTGCTGACCGACGACAGGAGGAGGTGGTGGAAGCAGGCATGATAGTGATGTTTAAGGGGCGTCTTGACAAATACATGAATAGGATGGGAATAGAGGGATACGGACCCCGGAAGTGTAGAAGGTTTTAGGTTAGATGGACAGCATGGTCGGCGCAGGCTTGGAGGGCCGAAGGGCCTGTTCCTATGCTGTACTTTCCTTTGCTCTTTGTTGACATTAGTTTCTGGTTAAGAAATGACTTGATTTTAGAATCCTCACACTTTTTTCAAATTCTTCCATGACTTGAGCTCCCTCCCAATCTCAATAATCTCCTCCAACTCTATAACCTTCCAAAACACCTGCACCGCTCCAATTCTCGCCCCTTGCACAACATCAATTTTAATAATCATTCCACCACAGGCAGAACTGCTTCCAGCTATCTAGGTCCTATACATCTTGGATTTCCCCCCTTTCTTTTTTTCTTGAAGACACTTCTTAAAATCTACCTCTTTGACCAATCAACGACCTTAGTGTCTCCTTCTATTGTTTGGTGCCAAATTTTGTTTGCTATCTCTGTGAAGAGCCATTGGGCGCTCAAAGGCACTGCATACAGAGTAAATAAAAGTTATTATTCAGCATCACAGTGCAGATGTAGGCAAGAATTGGAAAATGGTCAGCCTCGAGTCAAGACCTATCCACAACATGCTGACACTCAGAGTTAATGTACAACACAGCAATTGAGATTGTTCAGGGAGTTACTGCACATGTGCAAACTAGAAGCACACAGGCTTAATATCTGCTCAATGCAATTAGCTGATCTTTGTTGTGGGGGCAATTGGCCTAGGTCAATCAGCGATGTATCGCGCTCCTACCATTACACAGCAACATTAACTGGAAAGTACATGCGTTAAGACAGTGTCTTAAGACACAATCCAAGTTTGGCTGTGATGCCCTCCATGGTTAAATAGCCTGCCGATACTCACTATCTAAGCTTCTCGATGAAAAATAGCGGCTTGGACTGCACTAGTGATTATGGACAAAGACCAGGCTGTGAACAAGCTGCCGCTCTTTTTTCTAGAAAAGGGAAGATAAGGAGTCTTTAAACTTATGAAGGGATGTAATAGGATAGATGTGAAGAAGACGTTTCCACTTCCAGGTCAGACCAGAACCAGGGGTCACAAATAAAAGGTCGACACTACAAAATCCAATTCAGGAGAAAGTATTTTTTTAACCCAGAGAGTATGTAGTAGAGGTGAATAGCACAGATTTGAGAGAAAGTTAGATAAACACATGAAGGAGAACGGAAAGAAGGATACGTTGATCGGGTTGGGAGGAAGCTCATGCAGAGTATAAATGCAATGATAAACCTATTGGGCTGAATGACCTGTTTCTGTGTTGTACATTCTTTGTAATTCTAAGTAAATAGTCTCTCCTGCAGTGAATGATAGAAGCAAGTATAGAGTTGTTGCCACTCTCTCCAATTACATACCGAAGGCAGAAAATATCAGTACTTACTGGAAGCAGCCAGCTTTCATCCAGAAAACTACTGTTCTGAAAAGTAACCGAGACAGAAACATCATTATATGATTATTACATATACTGTAGCAAAATGCATTAGGCTCCCACATAAAACAAGTTGGTCAGTCGCAATTTGGTTCTTGGTTGACACCATTTAGCAATAAGCCTGCAGTTTTGCTCAGGAAGAACCCCACATGCCTGAATTTGGAAACAAGAGTGGGTGATTTTGAGATTGTCATGTGAGAGTGCCTTTAAGAAATGGATGTGTGAGCAATGTACCTTGAAGAAAACAGTGATGTCAGAGAGTGGGTGGAGCTCAGCTCAGTTCAGCCATTTTGAAGTTTCAATTTTGAAAAGTGCCTGGCTGGTTTTGCTGAGAGCAGTTTAAAAGTGCCTGGCTGTTTTGCTGTGAGCTGATTGAAAGGAGGAAGCCATTTCGCAGTTTAGTTTTGCAGTTGGAAAAAGCAGTTTGTGTGTGTGTGTGTGTGTCCAGAGAGCTGCAGGAAGAAAGCAAGGTGCTGGAGCTGAAGTCAACCAAGCTAATATATCTCTGCCATTCTACAGAAAATATATATATCCTTTAACCTGATGTGATACTGTTTAAAGGTGTTAAATCTCTTGGAAGTTTGAAGGAAAAGTTTAAGGAGCTATTTACTGTTGCAATATTTTCTGAGTTATCTTTGAAGTAAGGGGTGTCAAGAGATCCAATGTTTATTTAAGATGTTAAGTTGAGATCATGGAATAAACAGTGTTTTGTGTTCAAAAACCCACGTGTCCATAATTGTAATCCCACACCTAGGGAAAAGGCCGTGTGCTAGGAAAAGCAACAAATACATTAAAGGGGGAGGTTGGTTGAACTCCATGATACATTTTGGGGTTCTGAAAATGCCTCCCCATAACAATTGGGGGCTCGAGGGGGATACAAGTCTATCTATTGGATTGGCTTTTGTGAACTTAAAGACAGTGAAGGATTGTTGCTTTTCTGGTGTGGTATTTTAGTTTAAGTGTGTAGAGTGTTGTGAACAATGGCTCTTTCAGAGGCTCAGAAGTTTTTGGGGTTGGAGAATGTCACACATAGTACCTTACGGACAGAAATGAAAAGCAGACTGTTAGATTTGGCAAGAAAATTGCAGTTAACATTACCTGACAAAATGCGAAAAGATGAGGTAATTATGGCAGTGGTTAAGCATTTAAAGTTGCCTGAGATAGAGTTTGACTCATTGGAAATGGCAAAAATTCAGTTGCAAATTAAACAAATGGAACATCAGAAAGAATTAAAGCGGCTGGAATACGAGAGTGAGAGAGAGAGGAAAAAGAAAGAGAAAGAGAGAGGAAAAAGAAAGGAGAGAGAAGAAAGGAGAAAAGAAAGAATAGCCCTAGCAGAACAAAAAAGAAAAGAAAGGGAGATACAGATCAGGGAAAAAGATAAAGAGAGGGAGTTTGAACTTCAAAAAATGGCCATGAAACATGACAATCAGTTAAAATTGGCAGACGTAAAGGGACACGTACAGTTGGCGGAGGTGGATGAGGATAATGAGACAGAGCGTCATAGTCAAAGACGTGGTGAGGATCTACTTAAATATGTCCAAGCATTGCCAAGGTTTGACGAGAAGCAAGTGGAAGCCTTTTTCATTTCATTTGAGAAGGTAGCTAAACAAATGAAATGGCCACAGGACATGTGGGTATTACTGATTCAAACAAAGCTGGTAGGTAGAGTTAGTGAAGTGTTCACTACCGGAGGAGGTATCTGGAACGTATGAGGAGGTGAAAAATCCATCTTTAGTGCATATGAGCTAGTGCCTGAAGCTTACAGACAAAGGTTTAGAAATTTAAGGAAAGAATTTGGTCAAACATACATGGAGTTTGAAAGGCTCAAACAGAGTAATTTTGATAGGTGGATAAGGGCTTTGAAAATAGACCAAACGTATGAAGCTCTCAGAGAAATTATACTTTTGGAGGAGTTTAAAAATTCAATTCCTGATGTAGTGAGAAGTCATGTGGAAGAACAGAGGGTTAAAACTGCGAGATTAGCAGCGGAAATGGCAGATGATTATGAATTAGTTCATAAATCAAAGATTGGTTTCCGACATCAGTTTCAGCCAGTGAGGGATAGAAACTGGGGACATGAGAAATACTCAAGCGGTAAAGGTAAAGGTGATCTGATGGGAGATGTGTACCTCAGATAAAGAGAGTGTACCTCAGATTAAAAAAGAAATCCAGGAGGGTGGAAAAGAAATGAAAAGTTTCAGATGTTTTCACTGTAATAAACTAGGCCATGTAAAGTCACAGTGTTGGTGGTTGAAGAAAAGCACTGGGAAGGCTGATGTGGTGAAACAGGATAAGACAGTGGGGTTTGTTAGAGCGGTAAAGGAAAGCCGTCTACTAGATTTCCAGAGGCCATTCCAGTAGGTAATATTACAGCTAAAAGGATTGTGGAGGAGTTACTTAAATTCTTTACTAGATATGGACTAACCACAGAAATTCAATCGGATCAAGGAACGAATTTTACTTCAAAGTTATTCAAAGAAGTTATGGATAGCTTAGGAATAAAACAATTTAAATCAACTGCGTACCATCCAGAATCGCAGGGAGCATTAGAAAGGCAGCATCAGACATTAAAGACAATGTTGAGGAATTGGGAGAAGCCCAAATCACTTTCCTTGCGGAATTTCCGATACCCTCAAGACTATGGGAAATAATGCGATTTCTTAGCATGAATGAATTTGATCGAACAGTTGTGCAAAAGTTTTGTGGCGTGATTACTCCACTGATGGAATTGCTAAAGAAACCAAAAAAAATGTCAATGGACAGCGGACTTTCAACTGCCTGAAAGCTGTGATCACCAATGATCCTGTATCACCAATTGCGAGGGACTCTGTGGTCAGATTGAACTAAATTATCTGATTCTAAAGAAAAATGCCGAAGAGTAAAGGATTCGATGGATCGTGCACAGACTTTGTTCAAAGAGGCTGTCAATCGAGAAGGATTTTGGTTGGAGGAAGAGCAAAGAAAAATGGACTATATTATTATGCCTGTTTGCGTGTGTTTTTTTTTGTGAAACGTAAAAGTATTTTTACTGTGTGTATTTCTTAGTGGATGGTGCAAAAGTGAAAAATGAAACCATCTGGAGTTGATGGTTTTTTTTTTCTTGGGCGGCGGTGTCATGTGAGAGTGCCTTTAGGAAATGGATGTGTCAGCAATGTATCTTTAAGAAAACAGTGATGTCAGAGAGTGGGTGGAGCTCAGCTCAGTTCAGCCATTTTGAAGTTTCAGTTTTGAAAAGTGCCTGGCTGGTTTTGCTGAGAGCAGTTTAAAAGTGCCTGGCTGTTTTGCTGGGAACTGATTAAAAGGAGATAGCCATTTCGCAGTTTAGTTTTGCAGTTGGAAAAAACAGTTTGTGTGTGTGTGTGTGTGTGTCCAGAGAGCTGCAGGAAGAAAGCAAGGTGCTGGAGCTGAAGTCAACCAAGCTAATATATCTCTGCCATTCTACAGAAAATATATATATCCTTTAACCTGATGTGATACTGTTTAAAGGTGTTAAGTCTCTTGGAAGTTTGAAGGAACAGTTTAAGGATTTATTTACTGTTGCAATATTTTTTGAGTTATCTTTGAAGTACGGGGTGTCAAGAGATCCAATGTTTATTTAAGATGTTAAGTTGAGTTCATGGAATAAACAGTGTTTTGTGTTTAAAAACCCACGTGTCCATAATTGTAATCCCACACCTAGGGAAAAAGCCGTGTGCTAGGAAAAGCAACAAATACATTAAAGGGGGAGGTTGGTTGAACTCCATGATACATTTTGGGGTTCTGAAAACGCCTCGCCCATAACAAGACTGACGTACAATATTGGAGTAAAAAACACTTACTTGATCCAGGACACAAATCAGATGCCAGAAATGTTGGAGAATGAAAGGTTTAGTAAGAGGGAAGAATTGAGGGAGATCAACAGTAGTAGAGAAATGGTGCTGGGCAAATTGATGGGATTGAAGGCGGATAAATCTCCAGGGCCTGAGAATCCAGGTGGCTCTGGAAATATATGGTCATCTTCCGGGATTCTATAGACTCTGGAACTGTCTCTGTAGATTGGAGGATAGTTCAAGTCACTCCAATATGTATATAAAAGGGAGGTAGAGAGAAGGCAGGGAATTATAGACCAGTAAGCTTAACATTGGGAGTGGGGAAAATGCTTGAATCCATTATCAAGGACTTTATGGCGGAACATTTAAAAAGCAGTGGTAGGATCAGTCAGTCAGCATGGATTTATGAAGGGAAAATCATGCTTGACAAATCTGTTGGAATTCTTTGAAGATATAACCAGTGCAGTTGACAAGAGGGAGCTAGTCGATGTGGTATATTTGGACTTTCAGAAGGCATTCGACAAAGTCCCGCATAAGAGATTATTGTGCAAAATTAAAGAGCATGGGATTGGGGGAATTGTATTGAGGTGGATAGAAAACTGGTTGGCAGAGAGGAAACAAAGAGTAGGGATTAATGGGTCCTTTTCAAATTGGCAGGCAGTAACTAGTGGGGTACCACAGGGTTAATGATTTGGATGAGGGGACAAAATGTAACATCTCAAAGTTTGCAGATGATACCAAGTTAGGTGGGAGGGTGAATTGTGACGAGGATGCAGGGATCCTACAGCATTTGGCCAGGTTGGGTGAGTGGCTTAATTCATAGAAGATGCAGTATAATTTGGATAAGTGTGAGGTTATTCACTTTGGAAGCAAAAACAGGAAGGCAGATTACCACCTGAATGGTTATAAATTAGTGGAGGGGAGTGTGCAGCAGGACCTGGGTGTCCTTGTGCACCAGTCGCTGAAGGTAATGAAATGAAAATCACTTATTGGCACAAGTAGGCTTCAAGTGAAGTTACTGTGAAAATCCCCTAGTTGCCACATTCCGGCGCCTGTTCGGGGAGGCTGGTACGGGAATTGAACTCGTGCTGCTGGCCTGCCTGGGTCTGCTTTAAAAGCCAGCTATTTAGCCCTGTGCTAAACCATGCCCAAGTACGCATGCAGGTGCAGCAGGCAATAAAGAAGGTTAATGGTATGTTGGCGTTCATTGCGAGAGTTTTGAGTCTAGAAGCAGGGATGTGTTGCTGCAATTATACAGGGCCTTGGTGAGGCCACACCTGGAGTATCGTGTGTAATTTTGGTCTCTTCTCTGAGGAAGGATGTTCTTGCTCTCGAGGGAGTGGAGCGAAGGTTTACCAGACTGATTCCAGGGATGGCGGACTGTCATATGAGGAGAGATTGACTAGGTTGGGATTCTCGCTGGAGTTCAGAAGAATGAGGGGGGGATCTGAGAGAGACATATAACATTTTAACAGGACTAGACAGGGTAGATGCAGGGAAGATGTTACCAATGATAGGTGTGTCCAGAATCAGGGGTCACAGTCTGAGGATTCAGGGTAAATCATTTCGGACAGGTATAAGGAGCCATTTCTTCACCCAACGAGTGGTGAGCCTGTGGAATTCATTACCGCAGGAAGTAGTTGATGCTAAAACATTGAATATATTCAAGAGGTGGCTAGATATAGCACTTGGAGAGAATGGGATCAAAGACTATAGGGAGTAAGCGGGATTAGGCTATTGAGTTGGATGATCAGCCATGATCGTGATGAATGGCGGAGCAGGCTCGAAGGGCCAAAAAGCCTCCTCCTGCTCCTATCTTCTATGTATCTATGTATGTAAGAGCGCTCGATTATGACAGTTGGGGCTGAATTTTCACCATCTAAGTGAGAAGCTTGAGTCAGGAAATCTGACTTGGAAGACCCCTGCACAAATGAATTGTGCTCTGGATGGGTGGGGGGCAGAGTGTGATCAAGTTTGCCTGCAACTATGGAGGTGAGTGAGTACTGGGGGATGCAGAGTTAAAAGTTCACCATGGTTCGATGGGACTTTGTGGCTTCTCGGCCCATTTGTAAAAAAGGCTGTTTGGCCCTCATTTCTAACCCCCGCCCCCCCCCCCCCCGCCCACTCAAACCCCATACATAAGAACAAAAGAACTAGGAGCAGGAGTAGGCCATCTGGCCCCTCGAGCTTGCTCCGCCATTCAATGAGGTCAAGGCTGATCTTTTGTGGACTCAGCTCCACTTTCCCATCTGAACACCATAGCCCTTAATCCCTTTATTCTTCAAAAAACTATCTATCTTTATCTGTAAAACATTTAATGAAGGAGTCTCTACTGCTTCACTGGGCAAGGAATTCCATAGATTCACAACCCTTTGGGTGAAGAAGTTCCTCCTAAACTCAGTCCTAAATATACTTCCCCTTACTTTGAGGCTATGCCCCCTCGTTCTGCTTTCATCCGCCAATGGAAACAACCTGCCCGCATCTATCCTTTCTATTCCCTTCATAATTTTATGTTTCTATAAGATCCCCCGCATCCTTCTAAATTCCAACGAGTACAGTCCCAGTCTACTCAACCTCTCCTCGTAGTCCAACCCCTTCAGCTCTGGGATTAACCGAGTGAATCTCCTCTGCACACCCTCCAGTGCCAGTACGTCCTTTCTCAAGTAAGGAGACCAAAACTGAACACAATACTCCAGGTGTGGCCTCACTAACACCTTATACAATTGCAGCATAACCTCCCTAGTCTTAAATTCCATCCCTCTAGCAATGAAGGACAAAACTCCATTTGCCTTCTTAATCAACCTGTTGCACCTGTAAACCAATTTTTCGCTACTCATGCACGAGCACACCGAGGTCTCTCTGCACTGCAGCATGTTTTAATATTTTAGCCTTTAAATAATAATCCACTTCGCTGTTATTCCTACCAAAATGGATAACCTCACATTTGTCAACATTACATTCCATCTGCCAGACCCGAGCTCATTCACTTAACCTATCCAAATCCCTCTGCAGACTTCCGGTAACCTCTGCACTTTTTGCTTTACCACTCATCTTAGTGTCGTCTGCAAACTTGGACACAATGCACTTGGTCCCCAACTCCAAATCATCTATGTAAATTGTGAACAATTGTGGGCCCAACGCTGATCCCTGAAGGAAACCACTAGCTACTGATTGCCAACCAGAGAAACACCCATTAATTCCCACTCTTTGTTTTCTATTAATTAACCAAGCCTCTATCCATGCTACTACTTTACCCTTAATGCCATGCATCTTTATCTTATGCAGCAACCTTTTGTGTGGCACCTTGTCAAAAGGTTTCTGGAAAGCCAGATATACCACATCCATTGTCTCCCCGTCATCTACCGCACTAGTGATGTCCTCAAAAAATTCCATTAAATTAGTTAGGCACGACCTGCCCTTTATGAACCCATGCTGTGTCTGCCCAAAGGGACAATTTCCATCTAGGTGCCTCGCTATTTCTTCCTCTATTTCTTCCTTGATGATAGATTCCAGCATCTTCCCTACTACCGAAGTTAAGCTAACTGGCCTGAAGCTAACTACTACCAACATGCCCCCATGCTACCTCCAAAGCCACTCACCCAGTATCCACTTTGAAGATCTCAGGAGCCATGTGGAGATGAAATAAAATGACTTCTAACAACCTAAGTGAAATGAAATGAAAATCGCTCGTCACAAGTAGGCTTCAAATGAAGTAATTGTGAAAAGCCCCTAGTCGCCACATTCCGGCACCTGTTCGGGGAGGCTGGTACATGAATTGAACTGTGCTGCTGGCCTGCCTTGGTCTGCTTTAAGCCAGCGATTTATCCCTGTGCTAAACAGCCCATACACACTTGATACTGAGAAAACTCCCATTCAAAAATTTTAAGTTTCTTTAAGTGATCGATCAGTTGTACAAACAAACACATTTTTATTCATTAACCACAGCAAAGACAGCTAACTCTTTAAAGCCTCTTAAAACTGTCAATCCAATTGTGAACTTGGCTCCCTGCTGTGATAAGTGGTTTTAGAGCATTTGAAACTCTGGCAAGCGTTCGTAATGGGTTTACATATAATGAAAATATAATGAAAAGGTTTGCAGACGACACTAAGATGAGTAGTAAAGCAAAAGGTGCAGAGGATACTGGAAGTCTGCAGAGGGATTTGGATAGGTTAAGTGAATGGGCTCGGGTTTGGCAGATGGAATACAATGTTGACAAATGTGAGGTTATCCATCTTGGTAGGAATAACAGCAAAAGGGATTATTATTTAAATGATAAAATATTAAAACATGCTGCTGTGCAGAGGGACCTGGGTGTCCTAGCGCATGAGTCGCAAAAAGTTGGTTTATAGGTGCAACAGGTGATTAAGAATCTGAATGGAGTTTTGTCCTTCATTGCGAGAAGAATGGAGTTTAAGACTAAGGAGGTTATGCTGCAGCTGTATAAGGTGTTAGTGAGACCACCTGGAGTATTGTGTTCAGTTTTGGTCTCCTCACCTGAGAAAGGACGTACTGGCGCTGGAGGGTGTGCAGAGGAAATTCACTAGATTAATCCCAGAGTTGAGGGGGTTGGACGACGAGAGGAGGTTGAGTAAACTGCGACTGTACTTGTTGGAATTTAGAAGGATGCGGCGGGATCTTCTAGAAACATATAAAATTATGAATAGATGCGGGGAGGTTGTTTCCACTGGTGGGTGAAAGCAGAACTAGGGAGCATAGCCTCAAAATAAAGGGAAGGAGATTTAAGACAGAGTTTAGGAGGAACTTCTTCACCCAAAGGGTTGTTAATCTATGGAATTCCTCGCCCAGTGAAGCTCCTTCATTAAATGTTCTCAAGATAAAGATAGATAGTTTTTTAGAACATAAAACATAGAAAAATACAGCACAGAACAGGCCCTTCGGCCAACGATGTTGTGCCGAATCTTTGTCCAAGATTAAACATAGCTTATCATAGAATTTACAGTGCAGAAGGAGGCCACTCGGCCCATCGAGTCTGCACTGGTTCTTGGAAAGAGCACCCTACCCAAGGTCAACACCGCCACCCTATCCCTATAAACCAGTAACCCCACCCAACACTAAGGGCAATTTTGGACACTAATGGCAATTTATCTGAGAGAGGAAACCGGAGCACCCAGAGGAAACCCACGCACACACGGGGAGGATGTGCAGACTCCGCACAGACAGTGACCCATGCGGGAATCGAACCTGGGACCCTGGAGCTGTGAAGCAATTGTCCCTGCCCTGAAGAACAAATGAGTACTGAAATTTTAAAGTAACTTACCTTTACAGGAGCAGATCTTGGGAGTTTCAGCAGGAGCGGAGCGCAGAGGCAGCTGGTGGGTGAGTATTTAAGTAAACACTTACCTGCTCCCGTTTTTCGGTCCCTCTTTGCTGTTTTTTAAAAATTTTAGTGTTTAAGGCGGGAACAGGAAGTTCGACCCACAGACTTCTGGGAAGTGGAGTGCAGGGGTTGCCGGTAAGTATTTAGATTTAAAAGAACTTACCTTGCAGGGGAAATCAGTTGGAGTTTCAGTGGGAGCGGAGTGCAGAGGCTGCTGGTGGGTGAGTACTGACATTTTAAAGTAACTTACCTTTACAGGAGCAGATCTTGGAGTTTCAGCGGGAGCGGAGCGCAGAGGCAGCTGGTGGGTGAGTATTTAAGTAAACACTTACCTGCTCCCGTTTTCGGTCCCTCTTTGCTGTTTTTTTTAAATTTTAGTGTTTAAGGCGGGAACAGGAAGTTCTTCTGGGAAGTACCTCACCAATAAATTCTGGTGGAGAGGAAACCCGAGACACTACACGTGTAGTGTCTCCCACCCGCCCTCCTCCTCTAACCTAATAATAAAACCCATTGGTGTGAGGTAAGTACCATATTTTATTATTATTATTTTTTATTTTTTTTAAATTTAATTTAGTTGTTAGCCAGATCTTGGTAGAAAGTTAGAGGGATGGCAGGGAAGGGAGTGCAATGTTCCTCCTGCAGGATGTTTGAGGTGAGGGATGCCGTTAGTGTCCCTGCTGATTTTACCTGCAGGAAGTGCAGCCATCTCCAGCTCCTCCAAGACCGAGTTAGGGAACTCGAGCTGGAGTTGGATGAACTTCGGATCATTCGGGAGGCAGAGGGGGTCATAGATAGCAGCTTCAGGGAATTAGTTACACCAAAGATTGGAGATAGATGGGTAACTGTAAGAGGGACTGGGAAGAAGCAGTCAGTGCAGGGATCCCCTGCGGTCGTTCCCCTGAGAAACAAGTATACCGCTTTGGATACTTGTGTGGGGGGGGGACTTACCAGGGGTAAGCCATGGGGTACGGGCCTCTGGCACGGAGTCTGTCCCTGTTGCTCAGAAGGGAAGGGGGGAAAGGAGCAGAGCATTAGTAATTGGGGACTCAATAGTCAGGGGCACAGATAGGAGATTTTGTGGGAGCGCGAGAGACTCACGTTTGGTATGTTGCCTCCCAGGTGCAAGGGTACGTGATGTCTCGGATCGTGTTTTCCGGGTCCTTAAGGGGGAGGGGGAGCAGCCCCAAGTCGTGGTCCACATTGGCACTAACGACATAGGTAGGAAAGGGGATAAGGATGTCAGGCAGGCTTTCAGGGAGCTAGGATGGAAGCTCAGAACTAGAACAAACAGAGTTGTTATCTCTGGGTTGTTGCCCGTGCCACGTGATAGTGAGATGAGGAATAGGGAGAGAGAGCAATTAAACACGTGGCTACAGGGATGGTGCAGGCGGGAGGGATTCAGATTTCTGGATAACTGGGGCTCTTTCTGGGGAAGGTGGGACCTCTACAGACAGGATGGTCTACATCTGAACCTGAGGGGCACAAATATCCTGGGGGGGAGATTTGTCAGTGCTCTTTGGGAGGGTTTAAACTAATGCAGCAGGGGCATGGGAACCTGGATTGTAGTTTTAGGGTAAGGGAGAATGAGAGAATAGAGGTCAGGAGCACAGATTTGACGTCGCAGGAGGGGGCCAGTGTTGAGGTAGGTGGTTTGAAATGTGTCTACTTCAATGCCAGGAGTATACGAAATAAGGTAGGGGAACTGGCAGCATGGGTTGGTACCTGGGACTTCGATGTTGTGGCCATTTCGGAGACATGGATAGAGCAGGGACAGGAATGGATGTTGCAGGTTCCGGGGTTTAGGTGTTTTAGTAAGCTCAGAGAAGGAGGCAAAAGAGGGGGAGGTGTGGCGCTGCTAGTCAAGAGCAGTATTACGGTGGCGAAGGTTGCTAGATGGGGACTCATCTTCCGAGGTAGTATGGGCTGAGGTTAGAAACAGGAAAGGAGAGGTCACCCTGTTGGGAGTTTTCTATAGGCCTCCAAATAGTTCTAGGGATGTAGAGGAAAGGATGGCGAGGATGATCCTGGATAAGACCGAAAGTAACAGGGTAGTTATTATGGGAGACTTTAACTTTCCAAATATTGACTGGAAAAGATATAGTTCGAGTACATTAGATGGGTCGTTTTTTGTACAGTGTGTGCAGGAGGATTTCCTGACACAATATGTTGACAGGCCAACAAGAGGCGAGGCCACGTTGGATTTGGTTTTGGGTAATGAACCAGGCCAAGTGTTGGATTTGGAGGTCGGAGAGCACTTTGAGGACAGTGACCACAATTCGGTGACGTTTACGTTAATGATGGAAAGGGATAAGTATACACCGCAGGGCAAGAGTTATAGCTGGGGGAAGGGCAATTATGATGCCATTAGACGTGACTTGGGGGGGGATAAGGTGGAGGGGTAGGCTGCAAGTGTTGGGCACACTGGATAAACATACATAGAACATAGAAAATACAGCACAGAACAGGCCCTTCGGCCCACGATGTTGTGCCGAACCTTTGTCCTAGATTAATCATAGATTATCATTGAATTTACAGTGCAGAAGGAGGCCATTCGGCCCTTTGAGTCTGCACCAGCTCTTGGAAAGAGCACCCTACCCAAACTCAACACCTCCACCCAACACCAAGGGCAATTTGGACATTAAGGGCAATTTATCATTGGCCAATTCACCTAACCCGCACATCTTTGGACTGTGGGAGGAAACCGGAGCACCCGGAGGAAACCCACGCAGACACGGGGAGGACGTGCAGACTCCGCACAGACAATGACCCAAGCCGGAATCGAACCTGGGACCATGGATCTGTGAAGCAATTGTGCTATCCACAATGCTACCGTGCTGCCCTTAAGAACAAATAAATCTACACTATATCATTTTCCCGTAATCCATGTGCCTATCCAACAGCTGCTTGAAGGTCCCTAATGTTTCCGACTCAACTACTTCCACAGGCAGTGCATTCCATGCCCCCACTACTCTCTGGGGAAAGAACCTACCTCTGATATCCCTCCTATATCTTCCACCTTTCACCTTAAATTTATGTCCCCTTGTAATGGTGTGTTCCACCTGGGGAAAAAGTCTCTGACTGTCTACTCTATCTATTCCCCTGATCATCTTATAAACCTCTATCAAGTTGCCCCTCATCCTTCTCCGCTCTAATGAGAAAAGGCCTAGCACCCTCAACCTTTCCTCGTAAGACCTACTCTCCATTCCAGGCAACATCCTGGTAAATCTTCTTTGCACCTTTTCCAGAGCTTCCACATCCTTCCTAAAATGAGGCGACCAGAACTGTACACAGTACTCCAAATGTGGCCTTACCAAAGTTTTGTACAGCTGCATCATCACCTCACGGCTCTTAAATTCAATCCCTCTGTTAATGAACGCGAGCACACCATAGGCCTTCTTCACAGCTCTATCCACTTGAGTGGCAACTTTCAAAGATCTCTCTGCTCCTCCACAATGCCAAGAACTCTACCGTTAACCCTATATTCCGCATTCATATTTGTCCTTCCAAAATGGACAACCTCACACTTTTTTCAGGGTTAAACTCCATCTGCCACTTCTCAGCCCAGCTCTGCATCCTATCTATGTCTCTTTGCAGCCGACAACAGCCCTCCTTACTATCCACAACTCCACCAATCTTCGTATCGTCTGCAAATTTACTGACCCACCCTTCAACTCCCTCATCCAAGTCATTAATGAAAATCACAAACAGCAGAGGACCCAGAACTGATCCCTGCGGTACACCACTGGTAACGGGGATCCAGGCTGAATATTTTCCATCCACCACCACTCTCTGACTTCTATCGGTTAGCCAGTTCGTTATCCAACTGGCCAAATTTCCCACTATCCCATGACTCCTTACTTTCTGCAGAAGCCTACCATGGGGAACTTTATCAAATGCCTTACTAAAATCCATGTACACTACATCCACTGCTTTACCTTCATCCACATGCTTGGTCACCTCCTCAAAGAATTCAATAAGATTTGTAAGGCAAGACCTACCCCTCACAAATCCGTGCTGACTATCCCGAATCAAGCAGTGTCTTTCCAGATGCTCAGAAATCCTATCCTTCAGTACCCTTTCCATTACTTTGCCTACCACCGAAGTAAGACTAACTGGCCTGTAATTCCCAGGGTTATCCCTAGTTCCTTTTTTGAACAGGGGCACGACATTCGCCACTCTCCAATCCCCTGGTACCACCCCTGTTGACAGTGAGGACGAAAAGATAATTGCCAACGGCTCTGCAATTTCATCTCTTGCTTCCCATAGAATCCTTGGATATATCCCGTCAGGCCCGGGGGACTTGTCTATCCTCAAGTTTTTCAAAATGCCCAACACATCTTCCTTCCTAACAAGTATTTCCTCGAGCTTACCAATCTGTTTCACACTGTCCTCTCCAACAATATCGCCCCTCTCATTTGTAAATACAGAAGAAAAGTACTCATTCAAGACCTCTCCTATCTCTTCAGACTCAATACACAATCTCCCGCTACTGTCCTTGATCGGACCTACCCTCGCTCTAGTCATTCTCATATTTCTCACATATGTGTAAAAGGCCTTGGGGTTTTCCTTGATCCTACCCGCCAAAGATTGTTCATGCCCTCTCTTAGCTCTCCTAATCCCTTTCTTCAGTTCCCTCCTGGCTATCTTGTATCCCTCCAATGCCCTGTCTGAACCTTGTTTCTTCAGCCTTACATAAGTCACCTTTTTTCTCTTAACAAGACATTCAACCTCTCTTGTCAACCATGGTTCCCTCACTCGACCATCTCTTCCCTGCCTGACAGGGACATACATATCAAGGACACGTAGCACCTGTTCCTTGAACAAGTTCCACATTTCACTTGTGTCCTTCCCTGCCAGCCTATGTTCCCAACTTATGCACTTCAATTCTTGTCTGACAACATCGTATTTACCCTTCCCCCAATTGTAAACCTTGCCCTGTTGCACGTACCTATCCCTCTCCATTACTAAAGTGAAAGTCACAGAATTGTGGTCACTATCTCCAAAATGCTCCCCCACTAACAAATCTATCACTTGCCCTGGCTCATTACCAAGTACTAAATCCAATATTGCCCCTCCTCTGGTCGGACAATCTACATACTGTGTTAGAAATGCTTCCTGGACACACTGCACAAACACCACCCCATCCAAACTATTTGATCTAAAGAGTTTCCACTCAATATTTGGGAAGTTAAAGTCGCCCATGACTACTACCCTATGACTTCTGCACCTTTCCAAAATCTGTTTCCCAATCTGTTCCTCCACATCTCTGCTACTATTGGGGGGCCTATAGAAAACTCCTAACAAGGTGACTGCTCCTTTCCTATTTCTGACTTCAACCCATACTACCTCAATAGGGTGATACTCCTCGAACTGCTTTCTGCAGCTGTTATACTATCTCTAATTAATAATGCCACCCCCCCACCTCTTTTACCACCCTCCCTAATCTTATTGAAACATCTATAACCAGGGACCTCCAACAACCATTTCTGCCCCTCTTCTATCCAGGTTTCCGTGATGGCCACCACATCGTAGTCCCAAGTACCGATCCATGCCTTAAGTTCACCCACCTTATTCCTGATGCTTCTTGCGTTGAAGTATACACACTTCAACCCATCTCCGTGCCTGCAAATACTCTCCTTTGTCAGTGTTCCCTTCCCCACTGCCTCATTACATGCTTTGGCGTCCTGAATATCGGCTACCTTAGTTGCTGGACTACAAATCCGGTTCCCATTCCCCTGCCAAATTAGTTTAAAGCTGCTTAACCACTTCCTTACCTTGCAGGTCAGCTGTTCGGGAGAGAGAGGGAGCCGGGACCTTGGAAACAGCGCGGGAGTTTCACAAAGCGCGGGAGCTGCGAGGCCAAGGGGACAGTTTAAAAGGGCGCGCCGTGGGTGAGGTAAGTACTGATTAACCACTTCCTTACCTTGCAGGTCAGCTGTTCGGGAGAGAGAGGGAGCCGGGACCTTGGAAACAGCGCGGGAGTTTCAAAAAGCGCGGGAGCTGCGAGGCAGAGGGGACAGTTTAAAAGGGCGCGCCGTGGGTGAGGTAAGTACTGCTTAACCACTTCCTTACCTTGCAGGTCAGCTGTTCAGGAGAGAGAGGGAGCCGGGACCTTGGAAACAGCGCGGGAGTTTCAAAAAGCGCGGGAGCTGCGAGGCAGAGGGGACAGTTTAAAAGGGCGCGCCGTGGGTGAGGTAAGTACTGCTTAACCACTTCCTTACCTTGCAGGTCAGCTGTTCGGGAGAGAGAGGGAGCCGGGACCTTGGAAACAGCGCGGAGTTTCAAAAAGCGCGGGAGCTGCGAGGCAGAGGGGACAGTTTAAAAGGCCGCGCCGTGGGTGAGGTAAGTACTGCTTAACCACTTCCTTACCTTGCAGGTCAGCTGTTCGGGAGAGAGAGGGAGCCGGGACCTTGGAAACAGCGCGGGAGTTTCAAAAAGCGCGGGAGCTGCGAGGCAGAGGGGACAGTTTAAAAGGGCGCGCCGTGGGTGAGGTAAGTACTGATTAACCACTTCCTTACCTTGCAGGTCAGCTGTTCGGGAGAGAGATCAGTTTTGGGAGCAGGCCTATTGGCTGACTGTAAATCAGGAAGGATACAAAAGGTGTGGCTGAAGTGCCTATAGAAACCGAGTGCTGGAGGCAAACAGAGTGTATCTGAGTTTGGGTAAGGCTGAGTTCGGGTAAGAGGGGAGTGACAAAAAAAAAAAAAAAAAAAAAAAAATTAATTAAGTAAATTAATTAACTAGTTAAGGGAATTTGGTGCTCACCTGAAGGAGGTGCAGAGAAGCAGAGCTGTGAGGGAGTCTCTGGAGCAATTACATCACAGCCAGCAGGTAAGTGATTGGCTTGTAACTGGTAAGTGATTTCTCTCTCTTTGACTTTCTCTTAGCTGTGTAGTGTAGTTCAAATTTAACTTCAGGTTTAAGTCATGGCAGGAGAGCTCAGACCCGTGTCATGCTCCTCTTGTGAGATGTGGCAAGTCAGGGACCCTTCTGGTGTCCCTGACTCCTTCATCTGCAAGAAGTGTGTCCAACTGCAGCTCCTGTTAGACCGCTTGACGGCTCTGGAGCTGCGGATGGACTCACTTTGGAGCATCCGCGATGCTGAGGAAGTTGTGGATAGCACATTCAGTGAGTTGGTCACACCGCAGATTAAAATTACTGAGGCAGATAGGGAAAGGGTGACCAACAGACAGAGGAAGAGTAGGAAGGCAGTGCAGGGATCCCCTGCGGTCATCTCCCTCCAAAACAGATTTACCGTTTTGGAAACTGTTGGGGGAGATGGCTCACCAGGGGAAGGTGGCAGCAGCCAGGTTCATGGCACCGTGGCTGGCTCTGCTGCACAGAAGGGCGGGAAAAAGAGTGGCAGAGCTATAGTGATAGGGGATTCAATTGTAAGGTGAATAGACAGGCGTTTCTGCGGACGCAAACGAGAATCCAGGTTGGTATGTTGCCTCCCTGGTGCAAGGGTCAAGGATGTCTCGGAGCGGCTGCAGGGCATTCTGGAGGGGGAGGGTGAACAGCCAGCTGTCGTGGTGCATATAGGCACCAACGATATAGGTAAAAAACGGGATGAGGTCCTACAAGCTGAATTTAGGGAGTTAGGAGTTAAACTAAAAAGTAGGTCCTCAAAGGTAGTAATCTCAGGATTGCTACCAGTGCCACGTGATAGTCAGAGTAGGAATGACAGGATAGCTAGGATGAATACGTGGCTTGAGAGATGGTGCAAGAGGGAGGGTTTCAAATTCCTGGGACATTGGGACCGATTCTGGGGGAGGTGGGACCTGTACAAATCGGACGGTCTGCATCTGGGTGGGACCGGAACCAATGTTCTCGGGGGGGTGTTTGCTAGTGCAGTTGGGGAGGGTTTAAACTAATGTGCCGGGGGATGGGAACCGATGTAGGAAGTCAGTGGGGACAGAAACAAAAGGCAGGGAGAGTGTGTAAAGCATGACCAGAGAAAGCAGGGCAGAGAGCAAGGAAGGTCTACATTAAACTGCATTTATTTCAATGCAAGGGGCCTGACGGGCAAAGCGGATGAACTCAGGGCCTGGATGGGCACATGGGACTGGGATATTATAGCTATGACTGAAACATGGCTAAGGGAGGGGCAGGACTGGCAGCTCAATGTTCCGGGGTACAGATGCTATAGAAAGGATAGAACAGGAGGTAAGAGAGGAGGGGGAGTGGCGTTTTTGATTAGGGAGAACATCACGGCAGTACTTAGAGGGGATATATCCGAGGGTTCGCCCACTGAGTCTATATGGGTGGAACTGAAAA
Organism: Scyliorhinus torazame; assembly: GCF_047496885.1. Lineage (NCBI taxonomy): Eukaryota > Metazoa > Chordata > Chondrichthyes > Carcharhiniformes > Scyliorhinidae > Scyliorhinus > Scyliorhinus torazame. The sequence continues at coordinate 79,932,662 of NC_092724.1, forward strand.
ATAAGAAGGGAGAGATCACCTTGGTAGGACTGTACTACAGGCCCCCAAATAGTCAGCGGGAAATTGAGGAGCAAATATGTAAGGAGATTACAGATAGCTGCAAGAATAATAGGGTGGTAGTAGTAAGACTTTAACTTTCCCAACATTGACTGGGACAGCCATAGCATTAGGGGCTTGGATGGAGGGAAATTTGTTGAGTGTATTCAGGAGGAATTTCTCATTCAGTATGTGGATGGACCGACTAGAGAGGGGGCAAAACTTGACCTCGTCTTGGGAAATAAGGAAGGGCAAGTGACAGAAGTGCTAGTGAGGGATCACTTTGGGACAAGTGACCATAATTCCATTAGTTTTAAGATAGCTATGGAGAATGATAGGTCTGTCCAAGAGTTAAAATTCTTAATTGGGGCAAGGCCAATTTTGATGGTATCAGACAGGAACTTGCAGAGGTAGATTGGGGAGACTATTGGCAGGCAAAGGGACGGCTGGTAAATGGGAGGCTTTTAAAAATGTGTTAACCAGGGTGCAGGATAAGCACATTCCCTTTAGAGTGAAGGGCAAGGCTGGTAGAAGTAGGGAACCCTGGATGACTCGAGATATTGAGACTCTGGTCAAAAAGAAGAAGGAGGCATATGACGTACATAAGCAACTGGGATCAAGTAGATCCCTTGAAGAGTATAGAGATTGTCGTAATAGAGTTAAGAGGGAAATCAGGAGGGCAAAAAGGGGACATGAAATTGCTTTGGCAAATAATGCAAGGGAGAATCCAAAGAGATTCTACAAATACATAAAGGGGAAAAGAGTAACTCGGGACAGAGTCGGGCCTCTTAAGGATCAACAAGGACATCTATGTGCAGAGCCACAAGAGTTGGGTGAGATCCTGAATGAATATTTCTCATCGGTATTCACAGTGGAGAAAGGCATGGATGTTAGGAAACTAAGGGAAATAAATAGTGATGTCTTGAGAAGTGTGCATATTACAGAGGAGGAGGTGCTGGAAGTCTTAAAGCGCATCAAGGTAGATAAATCCCCGGGACCTGATGAAATGTATCCCAGGATGTTGTGGGAGGCTAGGGAGGAAATTGCGGGTCCCCTAACCGAGATATTTGAATCATCGGTAGCCACAGATGAGGTGCCTGAAGATTGGAGAGTGGCGAATGTTGTGCCCTTGTTTAAGAAGGGCAGCAGGGAAAAGCCTGGGAACTACAGACCGGTGAGCCTAACGTCTGTAGTAGGTAAGTTGCTAGAAGGTATTCTGAGAGACAGGATCTACAAGCATTTAGAGAGGCAAGGACTGATTCGGGGCAGTCAGCATGGCTTTGTGCGTGGAAAATCATGTCTCACAAATTTGATTGAGTTTTTTGAGGGAGTGACCAAGAAGGTAGATGAGGGCAGTGCAGTAGACGTTGTCTACATGGACTTTAGCAAAGCCTTTGACAAGGTACCGCATGGTAGGTTGTTGCAGAAGGTTAAAGCTCACGGGATCCAGGGTGAGGTTGCCAATTGGATTCAAAATTGGCTGGACGACAGAAGGCAGAGGGTGGTTGTAGAGGGTTGTTTTTCAAACTGGAGGCCTGTGACCAGTGGTGTGCCTCAGGGATCGGTGCTGGGTCCACTGTTATTTGTGATTTATATTAATGATTTGGATGAGAATTTAGGAGGCATGGTTAGTAAGTTTGCAGATGACACCAAGATTGGTGGCACAGTGGATAGTGAAGAAGGTTATCTAGGATTGCAACGGGATCTTGATCAATTAGGCCAGTGGGCCGACGAATGGCAGATGGAGTTTAATTTAGATAAATGTGAGGTGATGCATTTTGGCAGATCGAATCAGGCCAGGACCTACTCAGTTAATGGTATGGCGTTGGGGAGAGTTATAGAACAAAGAGATCTAGGAGTACAGGTTCATAGCTCCTTGAAGGTGGAGTCGCAGGTGGACAGGGTGGTGAAGAAGGCATTCGGCATGCTTGCTTTCATTGGTCAGAACATTGAATACAGGAGTTGGGACGTCTTGTTGAAGTTGTACAAGACATTGGTACGGCCACACTTGGAATACTGTGTGCAGTTCTGGTCACCCTATTATAGAAAGGATATTATTAAACTAGAAAGAGTGCAGAAAAGATTTACTAGGATGTTGCCGGGACTTGATGGTTTAAGTTATAAGGAGAGGCTGGATAGACTGGGACTTTTTCCCCTGGAGCGTAGGAGGCTTAGGGGTGATCTTATAGAGGTCTATAAAATAATGAGGGGCATAGATAAGGTAGATAGTCAACATCTTTTCCCAAAGGTAGGGGAGTCTAAAACTAGAGGGCATAGGTTTAAGGTGAGAGGGGAGAGATTCAGAAGGGCCCAGAGGGGCAATTTCTTCACTCAGAGGGTAGTGAGTGTCTGGAATGGGCTGCCAGAGGTAGTAGTAGAGGCGGGTACAATTGTGTCTTTCAAAAAGCATTTAGATAGTTACATGGGTAAGATGGGTATAGAGGGTTATGGGCCAAGTGCGGGCAACTGGGACTAGCTTAATGGTAAAAACTGGGCGGCATGGACTGGTTGGGCCAAAGGGCCTGTTTCCATGCTGTAAACTTCTATGATTCTATTCTATAACCCTCCCGAAGAGTACTAGCAAACCTCCCTCCCAGGATATTGGTGCCCCTCTGGTTCAGATGCAACCCGTCCTGCTTGTACAGGTCCCACCTTCCCCAGAATGCGCTCCAATTATCCAAATACCTGAAGCCCTCCCTCCTACACCATTCCTGCAGCCACGTGTTCAACTGCACTCTCTCCCTATTCCTAGCCTCGCTATCACGTGGCACCGGCAACAAACCAGAGATGACAACTCTGTCTGTCCTGGCTTTCAGCTTCCAGCCTAACTCCCTAAACTTGTTTATTACCTCCACACCCCTTTTCCTACCTATGTCGTTGGTACCAATGTGCACCACGACTTCTGGCTGCTCACCCTCCCCCTTAAGGATCCTGAAGACACGATCCGAGACATCCCTGGCCCTGGCACCCAGGAGGCAACATACCTTCCGGGAGTCTCGCTCGCGACCACAGAATCTCCTATCTATTCCCCTAACCATTGAATCTCCTACAACTATTGCTTTTCTATTCTCCCCCCTTCCCTTCTGAGCCCCAGAGCCAGACTCAGTGCCAGAGACCTGGCCGCTAGGGCCTTCCCCCGGTAGGTCATCCCCCCCAACAGCATCCAAAACGGTATACTTGTTTTGAAGGGGAACGGCCACGAGGGATCCCTGCACTGTCTGCCTGTTTGTTTTTTTCCCCTTGACTGTAACCCAGCTATTCTTGTCCTGTACCTTGGGTGTGGTTACCTCCCTGTAACTCTTCTCAATCACCCCCTCTGCCTCCCGGATGATCCGAAGTTCATCCAGCTTCAGCTCCAGTTCCCTAACACGGTCTTTGAGGAGCTGAAGTTGGGTGCACTTCCCGCAGGTATAGTCAGTGGGGACACCGGTGGTATCCCTCACCACCCACATCCTACAGGAGGAGCATGTAACTGGCCTAGCCTCCATCCCCTCTTACCTGACAGAATATAGCTGCTGTGTGGACTAACTAGATCTCCGCCCTCCGACTCTGCTCCCAGTCAGCTACACTTCCTGTAAACTCCTGGCTCTCTTCTCACCCTTTGCGGAAATGTCAGAAACAAAATGAAAGGAGCACCTTACTCCCTCCTCACCTAACTCCCTCGGTCACCAAATTCTCACTATCGCACTCAAATGCACCAAATTCAGCACTCCCTCGGTCACCAAACTCTCACTATCGCACTCAAATGCACCAAATTCAGCACTCCCTCGGTCACCAAACTCTCACTATCGCACTCAAATGCACCAAATTCAGCACTCAGTGCAAACAAAGTCTGCACTGTAGGGGATCACTTTTATACTGTGAATCTAGCCTCTGAAAAACTGGCCTAATCCAATTAACTAATTAACAAGCTCCAGCTGCAAGTGCCTAGAAGTAGAAGCCTGTTTAAAGCTGATTGAAAATTCACCTTCTTCTAAACCAAACAGCAACTTTTAATTAATTAACTAAATAAAAGAAAGACTAAACTTTAGATAAAAATGAAGCCTTATACTCCCTCGGTCACCAAACTCTCACTATCGCACTCAAAAAGCACCAAATTCAGCACTCAGTGCAAAACCTGGAGTGGAGCTTGTTCAAGGATCAGCTACTGCGTGTTCTTGATAAGTATGTACCGGTCAGGCAAGGAGGAAGGCGTTGAGCGAGGGAACCGTGGTTTACCAAAGAAGTGGAATCTCTTGTTAAGAGGAAGAAGGAGGCCTATGTGAAGATGAGGTGTGAAGTTTCAGTTGGGGCGATGGATAGTTACAAGGTAGCGAGGAAGGATCTAAAGAGAGAGCTAAGACAAGCAAGGAGGGGACATGAGAAGTATTTGGCAGGTAGGATCAAGGAAAACCCAAAAGCTTTCTATAGGTATGTCAGGAATAAGCGAATGACTAGGGAAAGAGTAGGACCAGTCAAGGACAGGGATGGGAAGTTGTGTGTAGAGTCTGAAGAGATAGGAGAGATACTAAATGAATATTTCTCGTCAGTATTCACTCAGGAAAAAGATAATGTTGTGGAGAATGCTGAGACCCAGGCTATTAGAATAGATGGCATTGAGGTACGTAGGGAAGAGGTGTTGACAATTCTGGACAGGCTGAAAATAGATAAGCCCCAGGGCCTGATGGGATTTATCCTAGGATTCTCTGGGAGGCCAGGGAAGAGATTGCTGGACCTTTGGCTTTGATTTTTATGTCATCATTGGCTACAGGAATAGTGCCAGAGGACTGGAGGATAGCAAATGTGGTCCTTTTGTTCAAAAAGGGGAGCAGAGACAACCCCGGCAACTATAGACCGGTGAGCCTCACGTCTGTGGTGGGTAAAGTCTTGGAGGGGATTATAAGAGACAAGATTTATAATCATCTAGATAGGAATAATATGATCAGGGATAGTCAGCATGGCTTTGTGAAGGGTCACAAACCTTATCGAGTTCTTTGAGAAGGTGACTGAACAGGTAGACGAGGGTAGAGCAGTTGATGTGGTGTATATGGATTTCAGTAAAGCGTTTGATAAGGTTCCCCACGGTAGGCTATTGCAGAAAATACGGAGGCTGGGGATTGATGGTGATTTAGAGATGTGGATCAGAAATTGGCTAGCTGAAAGAAGACAGAGGGTGGTGGCTGATGGGAAATGTTCAGAATGGAGTTCAGTTACAAGTGGCGTACCACAAGGATCTGTTCTGGGGCCGTTGCTGTTTGTTATTTTTATCAATGACCTAGAGGAAGGCGCAGAAGGGTGGGTGAGTAAATTTGCAGACGATACTAAAGTCGGTGGTGTTGTCGACAGTGTGGAAGGATGTAGCAGGTTACAGAGGGATATAGATAAGCTGCAGAGCTGGGCTGAGAGGTGGCAAATGGAGTTTAATGTAGAGAAGTGTGAGGTGATTCACTTTGGAAGGAATAACAGGAATGCGGAAAATTTGGCTAATGGTAAGGTTCTTGGAAGTGCGGATGAGCAGAGGGATCTAGATGTCCATGTACATAGATCCCTGAAAGCTGCCACCCAGGTTGATAGGGTTGTGAAGAAGGCCTATGGAGTGTTGGCCTTTATTGGTAGAGGGATTGAGTTCCGGAGTCAGGAGGTCATGTTGCAGCTGTACAAAACTCTGGTACGGCCGCATTTGGAGTACAGTTCTGGTCACCGCATTATAGGAAGGACGTGGAGGCTTTGGAGCGGGTGCAGAGGAGATTTACCAGGATGTTGCCTGCTATGGAGGGAAAATCTAATGAGGAAAGGCTGATGGACTTGAGGTTGTTTTCGTTGGAGAGAAGAAGGTTAAGAGGAGACTTAATAGAGGCATACAAAATGATCAGGGGGTTAGATCGGGTGGACAGTGAGAACCTTGTCCCGCGGATGGAAATGGCTGGCACGAGGGGACATAGCTTTAAACTGAGGGGTAATAGATATAGGACAGAGGTCAGAGGTAGGTTCTTTACGCAAAGAGTAGTGAGGCCGTAGAATGCCCTACCTGCAACAGTAGTGAACTCGCCAACATTGAGGGCATTTAAAAGTTTATTGGATAAACATATGGATGATAATGGCATAGTGTAGGTTAGATGGCTTTTGTTTCGGTGCAACATCGTGGGCCGAAGTGCCTGTACTGCGCTTGTATCGTTCTATGTTCTAATCTACACTATATCATTCTACCGTAATCCATGTACCTATCCAATAGCCGCTTGAAGGTCCCTAATGTTTCCGACTCAACTACTTCCACAAGCAGTGCATTCCATGCCCCCACTACTCTCTGGGTAAAGAATCTACCTCTGACATCCCCCCTATATCTTCCACCATTCACCTTAAATTTATGTCCCCTTGTAATGGTTTGTTCCACCCGGGGAAAAAGTCTCTGACTGTCTACTCTATCTAGTCCCCTGATCATCTTATAAACCTCTATCAAGTCGCCCCTTATCCTTCTCCGTTCTAATGAGAAAAGGCCTAGCACCCTCAACCTTTCCTCGTAAGACCTACTCTCCAATCCAGGCAACATCCTGGTAAATCTCCTTTGCACCTTTTCCAAAGCTTCCACATCCTTCCTAAAATGAGGCGACCAGAACTGTACACAGTACTCCAAATGTGGCCTTACCGAGGTTTTGTACAGCTGCATCATCACCTCACGGCTCTTAAATTCAATCCCTCTGTTAATGAACGCGAGCACACCATAGGCCTTCTTCACAGCTCTATCCACTTGAGTGGCACCTTTCAAAGATGTATGAACATAGACCCCAAGATCTCTCTGCTCCTCCACATTGCCAAGAACCCTACCGTTAACCCTGTATTCCGCATTCATATTTGTCCTTCCAAAATGGACAACCTCACACTTTTTTCAGGGTTAAACTCCATCTGCCACTTCTCAGCCCAGCTCTGCATCCTATCCATGTCTCTTTGCAGCCGACAACAGCCCTCCTCATTATCCACAACTCCACCAATCTTCGTATCGTCTGCAAATTTACTGACCCACCCTTCAACTCCCTCATCCAAGTCATTAATGAAAATCACAAACAGCAGAGGACCCAGAACTGATCCCTGCGGTACGCCACTGGTAACTGGGATCCAGGCTGAATATTTGCCATCCACCACCACTCTCTGACTTCTATCGGTTAGCCAGTTCGTTATCCAACTGGCCAAATTTCCCACTATCCCATGCCTCCTTACTTTCTGCATAAGCCGGCCATGGGGAACCTTATCAAATGCCTTACTAAAATCCATGTATCGTTCATGTATCCACTGCTTTACCTTCATCCACATGCTTGGTCACCTCCTCAAAGAATTCAATAAGACTTGTAAGGCAAGACCTACCTCTCTCAAATCCGTGCTGACTATCCCTAATCAAGCAGTGTCTTTCCAGATGCTCAGAAATCCTATCCCTCAGTACCCTTTCCATTACTTTGCCTACCACCGAAGTAAGACTAACTGGCCTGTAATTCCCAGGGTTATCCCTAGTCCCTTTTTTGAACAGGGGTACGACATTCGCCACTCTCCAATCCCCTGGTGCTACCTCTGTTGACAGTGAGGACGAAAAGATCATTGCCAACGGCTCTGCAATTCCATCTCTTGCTTCCCATAGAATCCTTGGATATATCCCGTCAGGCCCGGGGGGCTTGTCTATCCTGAAGTTTTTCAAAATGCCCAACACATCTTCCTTCCTAACAAGTATTTCCTCAAGCTTACCAGTCTGTTTCACACTGTCCTCTCCAACAATATGGCCCCATCATTCGTAAATACTGAAGAAAGTACTCGTTCAAGACCTCTCCTATCTCTTCAGACTCAATACACAATCTCCCGCTACTGTCCTTGATCGGACCTACCCTCGCTCTAGTCATTCCCATATTTCTCACATATGTGTAAAAGGCCTTGGGGTTTTCCTTGATCCTACCCGCCAAAGATTTTTCATGCCCTCTCTTAGCTCTCCTAATCCCTTTCTTCAGTTCCCTCCTGGCCATCTTGTATCCCTCCAGCACCCTGTCTGAACCTTGTTTCCTCAGCCTTACATAAGTCTCCTTCTTCTTAACAAGACATTCAACCTCTCTTGTCAACCATGGTTCCCTCACCCGACCATCTCTTCCCTGCCTGACAGGGACATACATATCAAGGACACGTAGTACCCGTTCCTTGAACAAGTTCCACATTTCCCTTGTGTCCTTCCCTGACAGCCTATGTTCCCAACTTGTGCACTTCAATTCTTGTCTGACAACATCATATTTACCCTTCCCCCAATTGTAAACCTTGCCCTGTTGCACGCACCTATCCCTCTCCATTACTAAAGTGAAAGTCACAGAATTGTGGTCACTATCTCCAAAATGCTCCCCACTAACAAATCCATCACTTGCCTTGGTTCATTACCAAGTACCAAATCCAATATGGCCTCCCCTCTGGTCAGACAATCTACATACTGTGTTTGAAAAGCTTCCTGGACACACTGCACAAACACCATCCCATCCAAACTATTTGATCTAAAGAGTTTCCACTCAATGTTTGGGAAGTTGAAGTCACCCATGACTACTACCCTGTGACTTCTGCACCTTTCCAAAATCTGTTTCCCAATCTGTTCCTCCACATCTCTGCTACTATTGGGGGGCCTATAGAAAACTCCCAACAAGGTGACTGCTCCTTTCCTATTTCTGACTTCAACCCACACTACCTCAGTAGGCAGATCCTCCTCGAACTGCCTTTCTGCAGCTGTTATACTATCTCTAATTAACAATGCCACCCCCCACCTCTTTTACCACCCTCTCCCTAATCTTATTGAAACATCTATAACCAGGGACCTAAAACAACCATTTCTGCCCCTCTTCTATCCAAGTTTCCGTGATGGCCACCACATCGTAGTCCCAAGTACCGATCCATGCCTCAAGTTCACCCACCTTATTACTGATGCTTCTTGCATTGAAGTATACACACGTCCAACCCATCTCCGTGCCTGCAAGTACTCTCCTTTGTCAGTGTTCCCTTCCCCACTGCTTTATTACACGCTTTGGCGTCCTGAATATCGGCTACCTTAGTTGCTGAACTACATTTCCCGTTCCCATTCCCCTGCCAAATTAGTTTAAACCCTTCCCCGAAGAGTACTAGAAAATCTCCCTCCCAGGATATTGGTGCCCCTCTGGTTCAGATGCAACCCGTCCTGCTTGTACAGGTCCCACCTTCCCCAGAATGCGCTCCAATTATCCAAATACCTGAAGCCCTCCCTCCTACACCATTCCTGTAGCCACTTGTTCAACTGCACTCTCTCCCTATTCCTAGCCTCGCTATCACGTGGCACTGGCAACAAACCAGAGATGACAACTCTGTCTGTCCTGGCTTTTAACTTCCAGCCTAACTCCCTAAATTTGTTTATTACCTCCACACCCCTTTTCTTACAAAGAACAAAGAAATGTACAGCACAGGAACAGGCCCTTCGGCCCTCCAAGCCCGTGCCGACCATGCTGCCCGACTAAACTACAATCTTCTACACTTCGTGGGTCCGTATCCCTCTATTCCCATCCTATTCATGTATTTGTCAAGATGCCCCTTAAATGTCACTATCGTCCCTGCTTCCACCACCTCCTCCGGTAGCGAGTTCCAGGCACCCACTACCCTCTGCGTAAAAAACTTGCCTCGTACATCTACTCTAAACCTTGCCCTCTCACCTTAAACCTATGCCCCCTAGTAATTGACCCCTCTACCCTGGGGAAAAGCCTCTGACTATCCACTCTGTCTATGCCCCTCATAATTTTGTAGACCTCTATCAGGTCTCCCCTCAACCTCCTTCGTTCCAGTGAGAACAAACCGAGTTTATTCAACCGCTCCTCATAGCTAATGCCCTCCATACCAGGCAACCATTCTGGTAAATCTCTTTTGCACCCTCTCTAAAGCCTCCACATCCTTCTGGTAGTGTGGCGACCAGAATTGAACACTATACTCCAAGTGTGGCCTAACTAAGGTTCTATACAGCTGCAACATGACTTGCCAATTCTTATTCTCAATGCCCCGGCCAATGAAGGCAAGCATGCCGTATGCCTTCTTGACTACCTTCTCCACCTGTGTTGCCCCTTTCAATGACTTGTGGACCTGTACTCCTAGATCTCTTTGATTTTCAATACTCTTGAGGGTTCTACCATTCACTGTATATTCCCTACCTGCATTAGACCTTCCAAAATGCATTACCTCACATTTGTCCGGATTAAACTCCATCTGCCATCTCTCCGCCCAAGTCTCCAAACAATCTAAATCCTGCTGTATCCTCTGACAGTCCTCATCGCTATCCGCAATTCCACCAACCTTTGTGTCGTCTGCAAACTTACTAATCAGACCAGTTACATTTTCCTCCAAATCATTTATATATACTACAAAGAGCAAAGGTCCCAGCACTGATCCCTGTGGAACACCACTGGTCACAGCCCTCCAATTAGAAAAGCATCCTTCCATTGCTACTCTCTGCCTTCTATGACCTAGCCAGTTCTGTATCCACCTTGCCCCTGATCCCGTGTGACTTCACCTTTTGTACTAGTCTACCATGAGGGACCTTGTCAAAGGCCTTACTGAAGTCTATATAGACAACATCCACTGCCCTACCTGCATCAATCATCTTAGTGACCTCCTCGAAAAACTCTATCAAGTTAGTGAGACACGACCTCCCCTTCACAAAACCATGCTGCCTCTCACTAATACGTCCATTTGCTTCCAAATGGGAGTAGATCCTGTCTCGAAGAATTCTCTCCAGTACTTTCCCTACCACTGAAGTAAGGATCACCGGCCTGTAGTTCCCTGGATTATCCTTGCTACCCTTCTTAAACAGAGGGACAACATTGGCTATTCTCCAGTCCTCCGGGACATCCCCTGAAATACCAACGATGTGCACCACGACTTCTGGCTGCTCCGCCTCCCCCTTAAGGATCCTGAAGACACGATCCGAGACATCCCTGGCCCTGGCACCCGGGAGGCAACATACCTTCCGGGAGTCTCACTCGCGACCACAGAATCTCCTATTTATTCCCCGAAACCATTGATTTTCCTATTACTATTGCTTTTCTATTCTCCCCCCTTCTTTCTGAAGAATAAATGAATAAAGGGTTATGGTGTTCGGGCAGGAACGTGGAGCTGAGGCGACAAAAGACCAGCCATGATCTCATTGAATGGCGGAGCAGGCTCGAAGGGCCAGATGGTCTACTCCTGCTCCTTGTTATGTTCTTATGTTATTTTTCAAAGCCACATTCGATGTCCTTTCAATCAATCCACACTAGCAGTGGGTGGCTTCTTTTTCACTCTAACTGAAAGCTGCAGCCTATTTTTGTTTCATTTTTAAAAGTCTGAGGATTTAAATAACTTCAAATTATGACACAGAAACAGATCTTATCCATTCCTTCAAGAGCGTCACGCCTCCTCCATAAATTCGTGACTCCCAAACTGCAGGTATACAATTGCAAAAATGGGGTCTGTTTGAACTGTGCACTAATTGCAAATGGCCTGAGTTCAGGTTTCCCTTCAGTATGGTTCATGCCCCTCCCCCTTTCACTGCCAATAAAAATGGGAAATGCCGGAAATGGGGTTGGGACTTTTGCCTCAGGGTCTTGGCTGTGGTTAAAGGTCTTCGGAGTCGGCCTGACTCAGTGAAAATCTGGCCCATGGTGCCTGAATTGGAAAGTATTCCAATCCCAAGCACTGATCATCTTCAACCTGATTATCACAAAGCTCAAAGCAAATAAGATTCTCTCTGAGCTTTTGGGACTGTCTTTGTGGTAATGAAAGTTTGCAGTCGAATTTCAACAGTTTGTTATGGGTATTCTTCCAAAAGACATTTGATAGAGTGCCGCGCATCAGGGTTGTGAGAAAAGTTAGATCTCATGGAATAAAAGAGACAGTAGCAACATGGATATGAAATTGGCTGACAGGAAACAGAAAATAGAACAGTTGGTTTTCAGATTTGAGGGACGTTTATAATGGAGATCCCCAGGGATTGATGTTCAGACTTCCTGATTTTTTTAAAGACCCGTTGATATTTAAATGTCAAAATTCCCAGATGACTTTTAAAATATAATCTATATTATATAAATGATATTTATAAATACATATAAAATATAATTTCTAGGAATCTCGGTATATATACAGATAAATCATTAAACGTGGCAGGGCATGTTGAGAGAACAGTTAATAAAGCATATAGTATCTGAGGCTTTATTAGTAGGAGTATTGAGGACAAGAGTGAGGAGGTCATGTTGAGCTTGTTGAACTAGTTAGTCCTTATCTGGAGTACCACGTCCAGTTCCGGGTGCCATACTTGAGTAAGGATGTGAAGGTGTTGGAGAGAGTACAGAGGAGACTCACAAGAATGATTCCAGTGATAAAGAACTGTAGTTATGAGGTTGGGACTGTTTACCTTGGAGAAAAGAAGGCTGAGAGGAACCTTGATAGAGGTATTCAAGACCCTGAGGGGTCTCGACAGGGTAAATAATGAGAAACTGTTGTCACTCAAGACAGCATCAAGAACTAGAAGGAACAGATTCTAAATAATTGACATAAAGAGTAAAAGTTATGAAAAGAAAATACATTTTACCCGGAGGATGGTTAGAGTCTGGAACAAACTTCCTGAGAGGGTGATGGAGGCAGGTTCGATCGATGTATTCAAAAGGGAATTGAATTGCTATCCGAAAATAAAGAATGTGCACAGTTATACGGCAGGAGAGTGGGACTTGGTTGAATGCTTCTTCAGAGAGCCAGTGCAGATTTGATGGGCCAAATGGCCTCCTTCTGCACTGGAAAGATTGTGATTCTATGATATGAAAGAGGAAGCATTGTAAATCTCAAGGAAGATAGTGCAGAACTTCAAAAGGTCACAACAGGTTAGTGGAATGGATGGACAAGTAGCAGATCAAATTTAACAGAGATATCTGAAGCAATTGATTTTGGTAGGAAGAACACAGAGAGGCATTAAAGTAAAGGGTACAATTCCAAAGGGGTGCAGGAGCAGAGTGACCTGTTTGTATATGTGTATAATTAATTGAAAGGTTGAGAATGCGGTTTATAAAGCTGACGACATCCTGGGCTTCATCAATAGGGCACAGAGTACAAAAGCAAGAAAGTTCTGTTAAACCTGTATAAAACACCTCAGCCGGAGTGTTATGCCCAGTTTGTGACAGGACACTATAGGAAGGATGTGAAGGCATTAGAGAGGGTGAAGAAAAGAGTCACAAGATTGGTTCCAGAGATGAGGAACTTCAGCTACATAGAAAGATTGGAGAAGTTAGGGCTGTTTTTGTTATATTTGTGGGTTATTGTAGTTGTTTGCAATGGCTCTTTGAGAACAGAGTCATGGGACTTCTGTGACGTCATCGGATACTTTGCATACTTTTTAGGGGGTCTGGTGCCAAACCTTATACAGTGAAGATCTATTCAATAAACCTCTGTTAATCTTGCATCAAACGCACGTGTTTCTGCAATCGTATTTCTTTGTATGATTCGTCTAAAGAAAAAACAGCTTTTCTTAGAGAAGGTTGAAAGGAGATTTGCTAGAGGTATTCAAAATCATGAGGGGTCTAGACAGAACAGCTAGGGAGAAACTGTTTCCTTTGGTGCACAGATCGCGAACACAGGGCACTGATTTAAGGAAATTGACGTGACACCATACCACTCTCCCTAAATCATTTTTAACAAGTCTGAAGGCCAACCATGCCAATAGAGGTTTTATTGTTGCTCCTTCAGATCACACTGTCAGACTGTAAATCAGCTTGAAAATTCTTCCAGTATGAAACAGCAACAAGCACAAGATCCCGAGGACCTTGTATTTGGCTCAGTACAAGCTCAGGCCCTGAGTTGTAAGATCCCAGAAGACGACCATTTGGCCCATTGTGCCTGCACTGGTTCTCCAAACGAGCATCATGACTTAGTACCATTCCCCTGCCTTTTCCCCTGCACTTTGTTCAATCATTCAGATAATCATCCTTCGCCCTCTTGAATCTCTCGATTAAGCCAGCTCCATTACACTTCCATGGAGAGTAATCCTGGAGTAGCTTTGAATTAATTGCTGCATTGATAGTGGAAACAACATAAAAGAATATTATCAGGTAGATCAACACTAACCTGTAAATCAAGGGTCAAATTCATCTGTGACACGACCAGCAGCAGCGACAGGAATGGTTCTGAGTTAAAAGCAACAGACAGAAGGGTGAAAATTGACCTGAACCGGATCTGACCTGATACTGATAAGTCTCTAAAGCAGGGACTGGAGGCATTTGCCATTAGGTAAACTCCCCACTTGCCTGACCTACCAGTGGGAAGTGTACAATGGAAATCCTTACCTTCTTATGTAAGAAGTATTATTCTCAGGCTGGGAAATCATTACAAACAGGATGTTCACTAATTGCTCCATTGGTGATGGCTGAGACCCGAATGCAGTTCAGAGCATTGGTTTCTCATAAAGCACCAATCAAGATTCTGGGAAGCAGTTAATAAATTAGGATGGGTTCTTTGGGCTTTCATTGCTTCTGAAGGAAGATAATTTTATTTCGGGAGACCTTTACTATCATTTTATCTTATAAATTTCTCACTCCATTCATAGAGTGCTCACATATTCCACAAACCTTTCACCTTGTAAACCTTTCATCCCCTCCCCTAAAACTCTCATGATATCCCATAACCCTCACCCCACTTCTGCCATACAAACCCAAACAGACTAAGACCCAGAGAAAATTCCGCTTTCAAAGAAGGCCAGACTGCTGGATTACTTACCTGAAAAACGTTCGTTGGCCAGGACAGAACCCTCAGGGTCATACCACTGCAACAAGAAAAGGGCAGGGATCAACCACAGATTGTTTCAGAGCAGCCATCCACTGACCAATACAATGCAGGCCCAGGGAACTTTAAAAGGTGTGATGAACGGTTACTGCCTTATCATCATGTAAGGTGATGTCCCCTTTAAGACCAGGCTTGGAACCCTGGGGACTCCACCTCTGGCTCCGCCCATCTGGGAGCCATACATAAAGGCCTGCCTCATGGTCTGTATAGCAGTCAGCTCTCATCCAAATCTGTAGCATAGTTATGAGCCTAATAAAGCCTTCTTTACAGTTTAATCTCTAAGCATCATTATTGAGGGTACCTCAATTTATTAGGCTAAACTAGATTCAGGATGGACGCAGGCCTAAAACCAGAGAAGCTCAATCTGGAAGCACGAACGCCGGAGGCAAAGGAAAATTTTAAATACTGGCTGCGGTGCTTCGAGGCCTACCTGGACTCCGCAGAGACTCCCATCCTGGGGCCACGCAAGCTGCGTCTACTCCACGCCCGGGTGAGTCACAGAATCTCCGCCACGCTCGAAAAGGCGACGATTTATGAGGAAGCGGTTGAGTTGCTCCGCAAGCGGTTTGTCAAACCCGTCAATGAGGTGCACGCCCGGCATCTGCTCTCTACCTGCCGGCAGCGCTCGGGGGAAATCGCTCAACGAGTTTGTTGAGAAACTCACCGCGCTGGCCAGGGACTGTGACCATCAGGATGTCACAGGGGAAGTCCATATGAACCTGCACATCAGAAATTCTTTCGTGTCCGGCATCCGCTCGACCTACATCCGGCAGCGACTGCACGAAAACGGGGCAAAAGACCTCCAGGAGACGCTAACGCTCGCCTCCTCGCTGGAGGTGGCCCGACATAACTTGGGTACGTACCCCGCGGACTCTGCCAGCCCCCCCCGGACTTCCTCAGACTCGCCCGTATTACAGGCCTGCGCCACGCGGCGACCCGCTCACCATGGGGGCACACCTTGCTACTTCTGCGGGCAGGGCCAGCACCCACGCCCACGCTGCCCAGCCCACTCCGCGATCTGCAGCGACTGCGGGAAGAAAGGGCACTTAACGAGGGTCTGCCTGGCCAGACCCAGGGGCCAGAAAAACAAAGAACAGCCGGCCCGAAAATCAGGCTCTCAGGCCTCGCAATGCTGCTGCGCACCGACCCGACACGTCCTCTTCTGACGCGTCATCAGCCTCGTGCGAATCATGGGAGCGGCCATCTGGTCGGCGGCCATCTTCTCGACCTGACACGTGCGACCAACGGCAGCGGCCATTTTACGACTCCGACTACCCGCGACTGGGTGCGGTCACCCTCGATCAAACTCGGCCAAAACACCTGCAGAACTCCATGATGCAGGTCCAGGTCAACGGGCACGACACTGCATGCCTCTTCGACTCCGGGAGCACGGAGAGCTTTATCCACCCTGAAACATAGAACATAGAACATAGAACAATACAGCGCAGTACAGGCCCTTCGGCCCACGATGTTGCACCGAAACAAAAGCCATCTAACCTACCATTATCATCCATATGTTTATCCAATAAACTTTTAAATGCCCTCAATGTTGGCGAGTTCACTACTGTAGCAGGTAGGGCACTCCACGGCCTCACTACTCTTTGCGTAAAGAACCTACCCCTGACCTCTGTCCTATATCTATTACCCCTCAGTTTAAGACTATGTCCCCTCGTGCTAGCCATTTCCATCCGCGGGAGAAGGCTCTCACTGTCCACCCTATCTAACCCTCTGATCATTTTGTATGCCTCTATTAAGTCTCCTCTTAACCTTCTTCTCTCGAAAACAACCTCAAGTCCATCAGCCTTTCCTCATAAGATTTTCCCTCCATACCAGGCAACATCCTGGTAAATCTCCTCTGCACCCGTTCCAAAGCCTCCACGTCCTTCCTATAATGCGGTGACCAGAACTGTACGCAATACTCCAAATGCGGCCGTACCAGAGTTCTGTGCAGCTGCAACATGACCTCCTGACTCCGGAACTCAATCCCTCTACCAATAAAGGCCAACACTCCATAGGCCTTCTTCACCACCCTATCAACCTGGGTGGCAACTTTCAGGGATCTATGTACATGGACACCTAGATCCCTCTGCTCATCCACACTTTCAAGAACTTTTCCATTAGCCAAATATTCCACATTCCTGTTTTTCCTTCCAAAGTGAATCACCTCACACTTCTCTACATTAAACTCCATTTGCCACCTCTCAGCCCAGCACTGCAGCTTATCTATATCCCTCTGTAACCTGCTACTTCCTTCCACACTATCGACAACACCACCGACTTTAGTATCGTCTGCAAATTTACTCACCCACCCTTCTGCGCCTTCCTCTAGGTCATTGATAAAAATGACAAACAGCAACGGCCCCAGAACAGATCCTTGTGGTACTCCACTTGTGACAGAACTCCATTCTGAACATTTCCCATCAACCGCCACCCTCTGTCTTCTTTCAGCTAGCCAATTTCTGATCCACATCTCTAAATCACCCTCAATCCCCAGCCTCTGTATTTTCTGCAATAGCCTACCGTGGGGAACCTTATCAAACGCTTTGCTGAAATCCATATACACCACATCAACTGCTCTACCCTCATCTACCTGTTCAGTCACCTTCTCAAAGAACTCGATAAGGTTTGTGAGGCATGACCTACCCTTCACAAAGCCATGCTGGCTATCCCTGATCATATTATTCCTATCTAGATGATTATAAATCTTGTCTCTTATAATCCCCTCCAAGACTTTACCCACTACAGACGTGAGGCTCACCGGTCTATAGTTGCCGGGGTTGTCTCTGCTCCCCTTTTTGAACAAAGGGACCACATTTGCTATCCTCCAGTCCTCTGGCACTATTCCTGTATCCAATGATGCCATAAAAATCAAAGCCAATGGTCCAGCAACCTCTTCCCTGGCCTCCCAGAGAATCCTAGGATAAATCCCATCAGGTCCCGGGGGCTTATCTATTTTCAGCCTGTCCAGAATTGCCAACACCTCTTCCCGACGTACCTCAATGCCATCTAATCTATTTACCTGGAGCTCAGCATTCTCCTCCACAACATTATCTTTTTCCTGAGTGAATACTGACGAAAAATATTCATTTAGTATCTCGCCTATCTCTTCAGACTCTACACACAACTTCCCATCCCTGTCCTTGACTGGTCCTACTCTGTCCCTAGTCATTCGCTTATTCCTGACATACCTATAGAAAGCTTTTGGGTTTTCCTTGATCCTTCCTGCCAAATACTTCTCATGTCCCCTCCTTGCTCGTCTTAGCTCTCTCTTTAGATCCTTCCTCGCTACCTTGTAACTATCCATCGCCCCAAATGAAACTTCACACCTCATCTTCACATAGGCCTCCTTCTTCCTCTTAACAAGAGATTCCACTTCTTTGGTAAGCCACGGTTCCCTCGCTCGGCACCTTCCTCCCCGCCTGACCGGTACATACTTATCAAGAACACGCAGTAGCTGATCCTTGAACAAGCTCCACTTATCCAGTGTGTCCAACACTTGCAGCCTACTTCTCCACCTTATCCCCCCCAAGTCACGTCTAATGGCATCATAATTTCCCTTCCCCCAGCTATAACTCTTGCCCTGCGGTGTATACTTATCCCTTTCCATCCTTAACGTAAACGTCACCGAATTGTGGTCACTGTCCCCAAAGTGCTCACCTACCTCCAAATCCAACACCTGGCCTGGTTCATTACCCAAAACCAAATCCAATGTGGCCTCGCCTCTTGTTGGCCTGTCAACAAACTGTGTCAGGAAACCCTCCTGCACACACTGTACAAAAAACGACCCATCTAATGTACTCGAACTATATCTTTTCCAGTCAATATTTGGAAAGTTAAAGTCTCCCATAATAACTACCCTATTACTTTCGCTCTTATCCAGGATCATCCTCGCCATCCTTTCCTCTACATCCCTAGAACTATTTGGAGGCCTATAGAAAACTCCCAACAGGGTGACCTCTCCTTTCCTGTTTCTAACCTCAGCCCATACTACCTCGGAAGATGAGTCCCCATCTAGTATCCTCTCCGCCACCGTAATACTGCTCTTGACTAGCAGCGCCACACCTCCCCCTCTTTTGCCTCCTTCTCTGAGCTTACTAAAACACCTAAACCCCGGAACCTGCAACATCCATTCCTGTCCCTGCTCTATCCATGTCTCCGAAATGGCCACAACATCGAAGTCCCAGGTACCAACCCATGCTGCCAGTTCCCCTACCTTATTTCGTATACTCCTGGCATTGAAGTAGACACACTTCAAACCACCTACCTGAACACTGGCCCCCTCCTGCGACGTCAAATCTGAGCTCCTGACCTCTATACTCTCATTCTCCCTTACCCTAAAACTACAATCCAGGTTCCCATGCCCCTGCTGCATTAGTTTAAACCCCCCCAAAGAGCACTAACAAATCTCCCCCCCAGGATATTTGTGCACCGCAGGTTCAGATGTAGACCATCCTGTCTGTAGAGGTCCCACCTTCCCCAGAAAGAGCCCCAGTTATCCAGAAATCTGAATCCCTCCCGCCTGCACCATCCCTGTAGCCACGTGTTTAATTGCTCTCTCTCCCTATTCCTCATCTCACTATCACGTGGCATGGGCAACAACCCAGAGATAACAACTCTGTTTGTTCTAGTTCTGAGCTTCCATCCTAGCTCCCTGAAAGCCTGCCTGACATCCTTATCCCCTTTCCTACCTATGTCGTTAGTGCCAATGTGGACCACGACTTGGGGCTGCTCCCCCTCCCCCTTAAGGACCCGGAAAACACGATCCGAGACATCACGTACCCTTGCACCTGGGAGGCAACATACCAAACGTGAGTCTCTCACGCTCCCACAAAATCTCCTATCTGTGCCCCTGACTATAGAGTCCCCAATTACTAATGCTCTGCTCCTCTCCCCCCTTCCCTTCTGAGCAACAGGGACAGACTCTGTGCCAGAGGCCCGTACCCCATGGCTTACCCCTGGTAAGTCGTCCCCCCCACAAGTATCCAAAGCGGTATACTTGTTTCTCAGGGGAACGACCGCAGGGGATCCCTGCACTGACTGTTTTTTCCCCGTCCCTCTTACAGTTACCTATCTATCTCCAATCTTTGGTGTAACTAATTCCCTGAAGCTGCTATCTATGACCCCCTCTGCCTCCCGAATGATCCAAAGTTCTTCCAACTCCAGCTCCAGTTCCCTAACTCGGTCTTGGAGGAGCTGGAGATGGCAGCACTTCCTGCAGGTAAAATCAGCAGGGACACTAACGGCATCCCTCACCTCAAACATCCTGCAGGAGGAACATTGCACTCCCTTCCCTGCCATTCCTCTAACTTTCTACCAAGATCTGGCTAACAACTAAATTAAATTTTTTTATATATAAAAAAAAAAATTATTAATAACAATAATAAAATATGGTACTTACCTCACACCAAAGGGTTTTATTATTAGGTTAGAGGAGGAGGGCGGGTGGGAGACACTACACGTGTAGTGTCTCGGGTTTCCTCTCCACCAGAATTTATTGGTGAGGGTCTTCCCAGAAGTCCGCGGGTCGACTTCCTGTTCCTACCTTAAACACTAGAATTTTAAAAAAAATTTAAAGGAGAAACTTACCTCACAGAAATCACTTCCGCACTGCCCCCGCTGAAATGGACTAGCCTGCTCCGCTCCTGCTGAAATCGACTTGGCCTGCAAGGTAAGTAAGTTGTTAATCTGTACTCACCTCACCACAGACAGCGACCTTTTAAATGGTCCCCTCTGCCTCGCAGCCCCCGCGCTTTTTCAAAATTCCCGCGCTGATTCTAAGGTCCCAGCTCTCACTCCCGAACTCAACAGCTGACCTGCAAGGGAAGTAAGTTAATCTGTACTCACCTCACCACAGACAGCGATGTTTTAAATGGTCCCCTCTGCCTCGCAGCCCCCGCGCTTTTTCAAAATTCCCGCGCTGATTCTAAGGTCCCAGCTCTCACTCCCGAACTCAACAGCTGACCTGCAAGGTAAGTAAGTTAATCTGTACTCACCTCACCACAGACAGCGACCTTTTAAATGGTCCCCTCTGCCTCGCAGCCCCCGCGCTTTTTCAAAATTCCCGCGCTGATTCTAAGGTCCCAGCTCTCACTCCCGAACTCAACAGCTGAACTGCAAGGTAAGTAAGTTAATCTGTACTCACCTCACCACAGACAGCGACCTTTTAAATGGTCCCCTCTGCCTCGCAGCCCCCGCGCTTTTTCAAAATTCCCGCGCTGATTCTAAGGTCCCAGCTCTCACTCCCGAACTCAACAGCTGACCTGCAAGGTAAGTAAGTTAATCTGTACTCACCTCACCACAGACAGCGACCTTTTAAATGGTCCCCTCTGCCTCGCAGCCCCCGCGCTTTTTCAAAATTCCCGCGCTGATTCTAAGGTCCCAGCTCTCACTCCCGAACTCAACAGCTGACCTGCAAGGGAAGTAAGTTAATCTGTACTCACCTCACCACAGACAGCGACCTTTTAAATGGTCCCCTCTGCCTCGCAGCCCCCGCGCTTTTTCAAAATTCCCGCGCTGATTCTAAGGTCCCAGCTCTCACTCCCGAACTCAACAGCTGACCTGCAAGGTAAGTAAGTTAATCTGTACTCACCTCACCACAGACAGCGACCTTTTAAATGGTCCCCTCTGCCTCGCAGCCCCCGCGCTTTTTCAAAATTCCCGCGCTGATTCTAAGGTCCCAGCTCTCACTCCCGAACTCAACAGCTGACCTGCAAGGTAAGTAAGTTAATCTGTACTCACCTCACCACAGACAGCGACCTTTTAAATGGTCCCCTCTGCCTCGCAGCCCCCGCGCTTTTTCAAAATTCCCGCGCTGATTCTAAGGTCCCAGCTCTCACTCCCGAACTCAACAGCTGACCTGCAAGGGAAGTAAGTTAATCTGTACTCACCTCACCACAGACAGCGACCTTTTAAATTGTCCCCTCTGCCTCGCAGCCCCCGCGCTTTTTCAAAATTCCCGCGCTGATTCTAAGGTCCCAGCTCTCGGTAAGGCGCTGCTCCCTACGCACCCATCCCACATCCCAAACCATAGCCCTCGCATCTGGGTCCCACTCGGTTCAAATCACGGGGTACTGTATTGCGGATCTCTCGATCCAGGGTGCCAAATACACCCGTTTCAAATTTTATATCCTCCCTCACCTCTGTGCCCCACTGCTGCTCGGACTGGATTTCCAGTGCAGCCACCGAAGCCTGACACTGAAGTTCGGCGGACCCTTGCCCCCCCTCACGGTGTGCTGCCTTGCGACACTGAAAGTCGCACCCCCTCGCTATTCGCTAACCTCACTCCCGACTGTAAGCCCGTCGCCACCAGGAGCCGGCGCTACAGTGCCCAAGATATGGCTTTTATCAAGTCAGAGGTCCAGCGTTTACTGGGACGGGGTCATCGAGGCTAGCAACAGCCCTTGGAGAGCGCAAGTGGTGGTAGTCTGGTCCGGGGAGAAGAAACCGATGGTCGTGGATTATAGCCAGACCATAAACCGATTCACGCAGCTTGATGCGTACTCCCTTCCTCGCATCGCGGAAATGGTAAATCGGATCGCACAATACCGAGTCTTTTCCACGGTCGACCTCAAATCTTCCTACCACCAGCTCCCTATCCGACCAAAAGACCGCCCCTATACTGCCTTCGAAGCAGCCGGCCGGCTCTTCCACTTCCTCAGGGTCCCCTTTGGTGTCACAAATGGGGTCTCCGTCTTTCAAAGGGCGATGGACCAAATGGTGGACCAGTACGGTTTGCGGGCTACATACCCGTACTTGGACAATGTCACCATCTGCGGCCATGATCAGCAGGACCATGACGCTAACCTCAAAAAGTTCCTCCAGACCGCCCGAGCCCTTAACCTGACCTATAACGAGGGCAAATGCGTTTTCCACACCACCCGGCTGGCCATCCTCGGCTATGTCGTGGAAGACGGGGTCCTAGGTCCCGACCCCGACCGCATGCGCCCCCTTAAGGAACTCCCTCTCCCCCGCAGCCTCAAGGCCCTCAAACGGTGCTTGGGGCTTTTCTCCTATTACGCCCAGTGGGTCCCCAAGTTTGCGGACAAAGCCCGCCCACTCCTAAAGACCACCACTTTTCCCCTCTCGGCTGAGGCTCAATTGGCCTTCAACCGCATCAAGGCCGACATCATCAAGGCCGCCATGCACGCGGTGGACGAAACCATCCCTTTCCAGGTAGAGAGCGATACATCAGACATCGCCCTGGCTGCTACCCTCAATCAAGGAGGCAGACCAGTAGCGTTCTTCTCCCGAACCCTCACCGCCTCCGAGATTCGACACTCTGCAGTCGAAAAGGAGGCACAAGCCATTGTGGAGGCTGTGCGGCGCTGGAGACACTACCTCGCCGGTAGGAGGTTTACCCTCGTCACCGACCAACGGTCGGTCACCTTTATGTTCGATAACACGCAACGGGGCAAAATAAAAAACGATAAAATTTTGAGGTGGAGGATCGAACTCTCCACCTCCTCATACGATATCAAGTATCGTCCAGGGGAGCTCAACGAGCCCCCAGATGCCCTGTCCCGCGGCACATGCGCCAACGCGCAGGAGGACCGCCTGCAAGCCATCCACAATTACCTCTGCCACCCAGGGGTTACCCCGCTCGTCCATTTCATCAAGTCCCGCAACCTACCTTACTCAACCAAGGAGGTCAAGGCCATGGTCTGCCAGTTCTGTGCGGAGTGCAAACCGCACTTCTATCGGCCAGACAAGGTTCGGCTCGTGAAGGCTTCTTTGAGCGACTGAGCGTGGACTTCAAGGGGCCCCTCCCGTCCACCAACCGTTATGCCTATTTCCTCACCGTGATCGATGAGTTCTCCCGTTTCCCATTCGCCATTCCCTGCACCGACATGACCTCAGTAACGGTGATTAAGGCACTGCACAGCATCTTCACCCTGTTCGGTTTCCCTGCTTATATCCACAGCGACCGGGGTACATCGTTCATGAGCGATGAACTGCGTCAGTATCTGCTCAGCAAAGGCATCGCCTCGAGCAGAACGACCAGCTATAACCCACGGGGAAACGGGCAGGTGGAGAGGGAGAACGCGACCGTGTGGAAGGCTGTCCTTCTGGCCCTGCGGTCGAGAAATCTCCCAACCACCCGCTGGCAGGAGGTCCTACCCGATGCCCTACACTCCATTAGGTCACTCCTCTGCACGCCCACAAATGAGACCCCTCATGAACGATTGTTTCTCTTCCCCAGGAAGTATACCTCCGGGATCTCGCTTCCACCTTGGCTGACGGCTCCGGGACCTGTTCTTCTCCGGAGGCACGCGAGGAGCCATAAAACGGACCCCCTAGTTGAAAAGGTCCGACTGCTCCACGCCAACCCCAGTTACGCCTACGTGGAGTACTCCGACGGCAGGCAAGATACGGTTTCCCTCCGGGATCTGGCGCCCGCTGGATCCTCCACCACAGACGCCCCTTCCCGCACCGCTCCCCTGCAGGACCCGTCGCCCCCTACAACACACCCCCTTCCGGCCCTACCACCCGTTGGTGAGCTCCTACCGTGCGCCCCCCCTTTACACACCCCGCCGGCGCCGGCTCCGCTACCCCCGGCCCTGCCTAGTTCCTCTGCCCCGACCCGGACCGAAGCTCCGACCGCTGTGCTCCCGGATGTGCCCTCAACCGGGACGTCCGTGCCCGCCGCACCACCGCCCGAACTGAGGAGATCGAGGAGGACGATCCGGCCGCCGAGACGGATGGACCTATGATGGCACTTCACACCCGCCGGACTCCTTTTTAAACAGGGGGTGAATGTGATGAACGGTTACTACCTTATCATCATGTAAGGTGATGTCCCCTTTAAGACCAGGCTTGGAACCCTGGGGACTCCGCCTCTGGCTCCGCCCATCTGGGAGCCATACATAAAGGCCTGCCTCATGGTCTGTATAGCAGTCAGCTCTCGTCCAAATCTGTAGCATAGTTATTAGCCTAATAAAGCCTTCTTTACAGTTTAATCTCTAAGCATCATTATTGAGGGTACCTCAAAAGGTTCCCATCTGCTCTTTCATATACAAATATTAGGGGCTCTATTTAATGGAAATGAAACAGAATGCCCCTTTGGTTGCATTTAGCACGGTGTTTTCTAGCACTTGCAGCACCAAGAACAACCCCGCTATTAAACAGGCTTCTGCTTCATTTTTGGGACTCGGCAAGGAACGCGCCGCCGGGGCCACACTGAGGCTCATATCCTGCACTAATGAGCTCAGCTCGCTAGTGCAGGAAGAGATCGGGGCACCATTTTTAAACATCGCCCCAATCTCTGGTCCTCCCACCATGGCCTCCAGACCTCCCCCCTCCACCCCATGCCCCAACTTACCAATTACTGGGTGGCAGTGCCAAGATACCAGGCTGGCTGTGCTATGGTGCTCAGGTGGTATTGGAAGTGCCAGGGTTCAACCGTGCCCAGAGTTCAACCACCCGAGGGAACCCGATCGCCTTGGACCCCGATCGCCTTCTCACTAACTTCTGGAGACTTGTGCCAAAGCCAAGAAGAGCTTACTCACTGACTAGTCAAGCAGGAGCCTGACATAGTTACACTTGTTAAATCATAGCTTACAACCAATGTTTCAGCCACCACCCCATCACCATCTCGCTGCCACGTGCAATGAATTAAATTGGGTGAAGACTGGCATGTGATGCAGGAGACCACAGGAAAAGGTTAAGGGCAGCACGGTAGCACAGTGGTTAGAATCATAGAATTTACAGTGCAGAAGGAGGCCATCCGGCCCATCGAATCTGCATGGCCCTTACAAAGAGCACCCTACTCAAGCCCACGTATCTACCCTAACCCGTAACCCCCACTTAACATTTTGGGACACTATGGGCAATTTAGCATGGCCAATCCACCTAAGCCGCACATTTCTGGACTGTGGGAGGAAACCGGAGCACGCCGAGGAAACTCACGCTGACACAGGGAGAACGTACAGACTCCGCACAGACAGTGACCCAGCCGGGAATCAAACCTGGGGCCCTGGAGCTGTGAAGCAACTGTGCTAACCACTATGCTACCGTGCTGTAGAGTTGCTTCACAACTCCAGGGTCCCAGGTTCGATTCCTGGCTAGGGCACTGTCTGTGCGGAGTCTGAACGTTCTCCCCGTCCGTGTCTCTGTGGGTTTCCTCCAGGTGCTCCGGTTTCCTCCCACAGTCCAAAGACATGCAGGTTAGGTGGATTGACTAGGCTAAAAAAAAATGCCCAGAGTGTCCAGAAAGAAGGTTAGGTGGGGTTACGGGGATGGGGTGAAGGTATGGGCTTAGGCTGGCCGGTGCAGACTCTATGGGCCAAATGGCCACCTTCTGCACTGTAAATTCTATGATTAAGATGCATCACTTCTGGCCAGAGCTGGTTGCAAATGCTTCAGCTTTGTGTTTTGCAGCGACGTGTTGGTCTCCTCCATTTTTGTGAATGTGGACATACTGTCATGCCGTAGTGGAATTTAAATTCAGATCTTCAGATTGTTAGTCTAGTCCTCTGGATTACTCGTCCAGTAGCATGGCTGTCATTCCCATACTCATCAGAGAAATAAAACACCGCCTCCTGATGTTTAAATGTTCACCACCATTTGTGACTGGATGTGGCAAGACTGCAGAGCTTTGACCTGATCTGTTTGTTGTGATTGTTTATCTCTATCTATAAAATGTTGCTTCCCCTGTACAGCTTGTTTGTAGTCACGTGTTGTAGCTTCACCATGACAATACTTAAATGTTTTGAAATTCCTGCTGCTGCTCCTGGAATGCTGTCCTACACACGATTGAACCATGGCTGGTTTCCTGGCTTGATAGTACTGGTAGAGTGAGGGATATGTGGGGCCATGAGGTTACAGAATGTGGTAGGATAAAATTCTGCTGTGGTTGATAGCCCACAGCACCTCATGGATGCTCAGTTTTGAGCTACTAGAACTGTTCTCAATCTACCCCATTTAGCGTGGTGATAATGCCACACATGATGGACAGCGTCTTCAGTGTGAACATAGAACATACAGTACAGGAGGCCATTCGGCCCATCGAGTCCGCACCAACCCACTTGAGCCCTCACTTCCACCCTATCCCCGTAACCCAATAAACCCTCCTATCCTTTGTGGTCAGATGGGATTGGCAATTTCCGCACCTAACCTGCACATCTTTGGATTGTGGGAGGAAACCGGAGCACCTGGACGAAACCCACGCAGACACGGGGAGAACGTGCAGGTTCCGCACAGACAGTGACCCAGCGGGGAATCGAAACTGGGACCCTGGCGCTGTGAAGCCATAGTGCTAGCCACTTGTGCTACCCAAAGATCGGACTTTGTTCCAAAACATTTTGTCGGTGGTCATTCCGACAAATACAGTCATGGACAAATACATCTGTGAGAGACTGGTGAGGACGAGGTCAAGTAGATTTCTTCCTTATTGGGCCTTGAACCATCTGCCCCAAGCCCAATTTCACAGATATGTCCATCAGGATGTGGCCATTTGGGTCAGAGTATTGTACTCTTGGTGGTGGGCATTTGAGTCCCTTACCTAGAGTACGTTCTGTTCCCTTGGAACCCTCAGAGCTACCTCCTAGCGGTGTTCAACATGGAGGAGTGCTGATAAATTTGCTGAGGGTGGTAGGTGGTAATCAAACACTTGCCTGTGTTTGACCTGATTCCATGAGAGTTCATGAGGTCCAGAATCAATGTTGTGGGACAGGACATACTTGAGGACGGTGATCCTCGAGTCTGGGACAATGCTGCAAGGTATGATTTGGTGAATATGACTATGCCCGACTATTGTTCTCCCCATTTTGGCACAGGCTCCCAGTTATTAGTGAGGAGGTGGGTGACTGAGTAGGTTTTGCCTTTAACTTTCCAGTGCCTCGGTCAATGCCAAATGGTCCATTCTGTTTCTTCTTGCACTTTTCTGTAGCATTTTGGTACAACTCGAGTGGCTTGCCAGGTCTTTCAGAGGGCAGTTAAGAGTCAACCACGTTGTGTGTCTGGACTCTCATGCAGGGCAGACTGGTTAAGGATGGCAGATTTCTTTTCCTGGGGTACATTAATGAACCAGATGGGTTTTTACAACAATTTGGAAGTCTCATCATCATCATAATGGAGACTGACTTTTATGAAATACTGGATTTATCAATTATATATCCTAGTATTGTGGCATTTTAACTCATGTCTCCGGAGCATTAGTCCTGGCCTCTGTATTCTAAGTCCAGTAACATGATCAGCTGAGCTACTGTCCCCTCATCTAAAAGATGTCACCTCTGACTGTGAAACACTCCCTCAGCATTGCACAGGAGCATTAGCTTTGATTTTTGTGCTCAAATCAACCACCTGACTCAGAGGAGAGAGTACTACCAACTGAGGCATGACTAACACCGGGGGATTGGGGAGATGTGTGAGATAGGATGAAGATATGTTTGAGGAAACAGTGGAATCACACCTGAAGAAAGGACAGGCTATGTGAGGAGGGGATGACACAGAGTAAGGATTAAGAGATATGTGAGAATGTATGCAGTGAGGAATAATGGGTGCAAGTTACCTCTAATAATCTTGGTGTGTGGCGAAGATGTTGTATTATAATTGCCAGGGTTTTTTGATTCAGGGCTTGTCGGATATAATGCCGTCCCCGACCTTGTGCTGTCAGCACCTTTTTGCAGGTGATGGTTTTCTCCAAGGCAACTGAGAGCTGAGACAACCTGAGAAAATAGGAAAGCAGCATAACAATTTATGCAACTACAGGGAGTTTATTTGGTCAGAACATTGAATACAGGAGTTGGGAAGTCTTTTTGAAGTTGTACAAGACATTGGTACGGCCACACTTGGAATACTGTGTGCAGTTCTGGTCACCCTATTATAGAAAGGATATTATTAAACTGGAAAGAGTGCAGAAAAGATTTACTTGGATGTTGCCGGGACTTGATGGGTTGAGTTATAAGGAGAGGCTGGATAGACTGGGACTTTTTTCCCTGGAGCGTAGGAGGCTTAGGGGTGATCTTATAGAGGTCTACAAAATAATGAGGGGCATAGATAAGGTAGATAGTCAACATCTTTTCTCAAAGGTAGGGGAGTCTAAAACTAGAGGGCATAGGTTTAAGGTGAGAGGGGAGAGATTCAGAAGGGCCCAGAGGGGCAATTTCTTCACTCAGAGGGTAGCGAGTGTCTGGAATGGGCTGCCAGAGGTAGTAGTAGAGGCGGGTACAATTGTGTCTTTTAAAAACATTTAGATAGTTACATGGGTAGGATGGGTATGGAGGGTTATGGGTCAAGTGCGGGCAACTGGGACTAGCTTAATGGTAAAAACTGGGCGGCATGGACTGGTTGGGCCGAAGGGCCTGTTTCCATGCTGTTAACTTCTATGATTCTATTCTATGAGTTAAACGCAAATATCCAAAGGTTCGTGTTCGAGTTACGTTGCTTCGCGATAATGCCTTTCGAAAGTGATATCTCACTATTTGCCTCATGACTGAAAAAACATTTGCTTTTAAATATGAACTAAACTCACCGCAGAAAATTAAGGCTTGTTCATTTCTGACTAAGCACCTTTTTAATCAACATGATAAGTGATAGTTACAACCAGTCAACCTCTCTGGCACTGAAAATTAATGGTTACAAAATTGCAGTCTCTTTCCTTCAGACTTTAATTGTTAGAAATTTTCAAATTGTAAATGTAAAATTTTAATGTATATTTCCAAAACATTTTATATATGTTTTCTCTTGATCCCATCTTTTGTTCCTACTCCTCGTTTCTCTGCCTAATTGGACATTGAATTCACTCACTCTAATTTACACTTCCTTCTCCATTCTTCTGCTGTTATTTTCATAATCCTTTAATCTGCTTGGTTAAGGTGATACACAGTCGTTTGCTTTATTAATTTCAGTCCCATTGCCCGGTTTCCCTTGCTGCTCACACTGCTGTTATCAGCTCACACTTCCAGCGTCTTGCCAGACAGAAAATGTACAAACGTAAACATGTGGTCTAACTAGATCAATGTTAGAAGCCTCACAACACCAGGTTGAAGTCCAACAGGTGTATTTGAAATCACAAGCTTTCGGACTGCTGCTCCTACATCAGGTGAAATGGAGACAGATTCACAATCACAGCATATATAGAAGAGACACAATTGCAAGATAATTATAGATTGGAATGTGAAGAATGGTTGGGATGTGAGCTTTTACAAGTAAACAAATCTTTACAGGAACAGACAATGTGAGTGGAGTGAGTGATAATCCCAGGTAATCGAGGTGCGAATTGTCTCAAATCAGGACAGTTACTAGGATTCTGCAAACCCAGACAGTATGGTGGGGGTTACATGTAATGTGACATGAACCCGAGATCCCAGATGAGGCCGTCTTCCTTGCCTCAACCATTGAAATGGGAATTCAGTCTGGTTGACAGAATTTGGTTTTTCTTTTACTCCTTTAGGTCACTCCATAAAACCTCTCTCTTCAGGAAAGGAATTCCAGTTAAAGAACTGGCCACCAATGGTGGAGCAATTAGGCAATTAAAATCAGGGAGGGTCAAGAGGCCAGAACGGGAGGAGTAGAGGTAGCTCGGCGATTTGCCAGGCTTGAGGGGCGAGGCCATGGAGGAATTTTAAAAAAGGATGAGCATTTTAACATTAAGGTGTTGTTTAACTGGGAGCCAATTTAAATCAGTGAGTACAGAGGTAATGGATAAATGGGACTACATGTGGACAGCTGCGCTTTGGATGACACAAGTTTGTGGAGAGTATGGAGGTGAGAGGCCTGGCCAGGAATGCACTGGAATAATCAAATCTAAAGATAAAAAAGGCACGGATGAAGGTCTTGGCAGATGAGCCGAGGCAGCGGCAGGTACTGGAATGTCATGGAGGTAGAAATAGGTGGTCTTGGTAATGGCACAAATTTGTGGATCTAAGCTCATCTCAGGGTGAAATACAACATCAAGGATACAAATATGATTCAGCCTCAGACATTTGCAGGGAGATAGAGTGGGTAGTCAGAGAATTGTGTTTGTGGTGCGAATTGAAGACAATGGCCGCGATATAGCGGCCCTGCTAGCCATGGGCGCAAATCCCATAATGGCCGCTAGATATCGCAAGGGGCCTAAAACGGGTTTTGCGCCGGCGAGACTTCGGATTCTCATCCTCCCCGACCCCTTCTGATGATACAATCAGGTTCACGCTGAGAAACGGTGGGAACATGATTTGCAAACTTAATAATTTGCTTCCACTCTCAACATATGTTCCCACCTAGCTAGCATGACATCACATCGCCGCAAATCACTACTGGTTTTCAAAAACGAAAACCAGTCCTGGTAACCATGTCAGGGGCACACAGGTAATTATAACACACGCGTGGACATGCCCCCTGGCACTGCCAAGGTCAATGCAAGGGTGGCAGTGCCAGGGGTGGGCCATCTAGGGAGATTGTGTGTGGTTGGGCAGGGGCACACCCTGATGCTTTCGGAGTGAGGAGATCCCTGTTGCTTTTAGGGTGATCCTCCTGGTCTGTGGGGGGGGGGGGGGGGAAGATGAGGTCATTTTCTGCACAGATTGAGGTGTTCATTAAAGATGGAGCCCCGGGGTGGGATTTAGCGGGCCTGTATATCGCGGGCGCCAATCCCATCATGGCCGCTGAATCTTGCGAATGGGATTTGCACCGGCGAGATCTCAGTTTGTGATCTTCCCCGCCACCCCCCCCCCCCCCCCCCCCCCCCCCAACAGAAAGGGCATTACTGGATGAATTTGCATTAATTTAAATGTAATTAAACAGCTGAACGCCACAGTGTTCAGCCCTGTGGAATGCTCCTCCCTAGCAATGTGACATCACGCTGGTGAGATTTGCTACTGGTTTTCGGAAAACAAAACAATCGTGATGACCACGCTGTGCGGAGCTGCCTGGTGGCCCTGGGGTTGAGGGCTGATTCTGGGCATTGTCCCTGGCACTAGCCAATGAGGCTCCCCTGATGTCTGATAGGATGGAGTACGAATGGTTCATGGCAACTACACCATGGGGATAAGTGTGCCTCCATTTCTATAGTTGGGGGAGTGGGAGTGGAAGGAGTCCCCCATGCACGTGGGGGCTGGGAGGGAATTTAGATTTTTGGCATTTTGGGGTGCCCTTTAAAGATAGCATCCCCACCTCTGTAGAGCCAGTTTACCGGTTCTTTCAGCACCTCCACATCCCCCCCCCCCCCCCCCCCCGCCCCACCAGTGACGGTACATACAAATTACACCAATCCCCCCACCACCACCACCACCCCGATTTGTTAATTGAGAGTGAGTCAGGATATCTGGAGTGAAAACCTGGCTGTGTTTCTGGAGAGGAACATTTCGGTTTTCAGTCAGAACCTGGTATGTGTCACCATTTTGGAAATTTCTACCTCTGATCTCTGTGGAGCCAGGCTTGCCGGCTCTTTCAGGCCTTGCCCTACCAGAGTGTGGAGTGAAAACTCAACTGTGCAGCTGAAAAGAAACATGCCAGTTTTCAGTCTGAACCTGACGCTGTCACACTTTGGGACGATTCACCCAATGGTTCATCCAAGACAGCAGACTGATAGTTCAGAGACAATGTTGGTGTGGTAATGGTGCACAACACCAAGTTTTACTGAGGGTCATGAAATTCATTTTGGATCTTATTTGAATATTTATTCCCTCAGGCCTCCATAATGACACAGGCTGTCAGAACTCACTTATAGGGCGCGATTCTCCGGCCTGGTTATGCTCACGCTCAAGCGAAACGAGGCCGGTGAATGGCGGGAGAGACCAAAAACGAGATCCGCACTGGGCGCCAAACTGTTTGTGATGCAACCGGCCTGCTCCCATAGGTGAAATGAGGATCTCGCCGTAGCGTGGCGATAAACCAATTATCACCACTTAAGACCTATTTCCATACAATGAACGAGGGCGACCCCATATCTAATGGCCTACCATCATTCAGTGGCTTCCCCAGTAAGTACTAAAGCTGGCGCCGAGTAGTACTCCTTTTGAAAAACGCGAACCTGGCCGAAGGGCTTCTGTGGGGAGCCTAGGAGGAGTAGCCACTTTCCTCACAGGCAAAGAACCCGGGGGCGCTGGGCTTGCCACCCCAGTGACCGCTGGAGGGCGAGGGTCTATCGGCTAGGTGTGGGGGATCCCTCCGCAGAGGTGGGCCCCCATGGGGGGGGGGGTGCTTGTGGGGGGGGGTGAACTGGAAGGCAACCGCTCGCTGCACCAGCATGCCAACCACTGGATTGTGTGTAACCGTTCTGGGGGCAACCATTGTCCCTGCCTGTCTGCCCCACTGATCAGCCATCCCCCCACACCGAATGCTGAGGCTCTGGCAGTGCGACTGAAAGCTATTGCTAATAGGGAATTGGCAACCTTGGTAATGTAATGCAAGTGGATTCTCGTGGTTGGGCGAGCCATGTAGCATGTGGGAGTCATCGCTTAGCATCCCAATCAAACCTTGATGCTTGGACACTGTGCTGGAACAATGTGGGAAGTAACACCACACATGCAATATCCGACCACCCAGAGGATGGGACATAGCTCTGGGGACATGTCCACGGTCGGAGGGTGGGTGAGTGCTATGGGGAGGGAGGAATGCCTGGAGAGATGGACAAAGGGTACGGAGATTCCCGTACCGGCCTCCCCGAACAGGCGCCGGAGTGTGCCGACTAGGGGCTTTTCACAGGAACTTCATTGAAGCCTACTTGTGACAATAAGCGATTATTATTCTTAGATCAGTCCACATTGCGGAAGAAAGTGACAGAGGCATCATAATGGTTGTTCAAAACGGAGTTTAATGTGCTGTACAGTACCCCACTCTCGGTTGTGCTGCCCCCCACCTGTAACCCCCCCGGTGCCCTCGGTGATCCTCAACGTGCTTGGCTCTCCTAGTTCTATCACTAAGTCTAGGTGTTTCCCCAGAATGCACACCTGAGGTGGAGGCTGCCAGCTGACTATCTCTTCCTGTGGCCTTTGATATCTCTGGTAGGTGGCCTCTGGTCCGGAGGGCCCGGCTCACTTGTCGGTGGCACATGCACAGCTGTGCTGCCCTGCCCCGTGTGCTGACCTCAAGACATGGCCTCAACACAGGGGTGGAACTTAGGGAAGCTGGTGCCCACCCTCATCACTCCATGGGATAGGTCCGGGTTGGCACTGAGTGCCCCCTCCTCTCGAACCGTACTCTTAGGACCCTGTGGTCCACCTTGGGATGGAGGGGCAGCTGGTTTGAGCCCTGGCTGCCCCTGCATAATCTGGCTCTGCCAGCCCTGCCGGCTCCCCATGGTTGGCACCATCGTGTCGACGCTCTCGGCGACGATCCTCAGTGACTGGGCCATGTTCTGCAGCGCCTCAGCCAAGCCCACCTGCTACTGGGACAAGCTCTGCAGCGCCTCGGCCATGCCCATATGATGTTAAGTAATGGGTTAAGAGACATTGCAATTAGTTGTCTCATTTATGTTAAATATCCATTAATTGACACTGATATGTAAAAGGGCTTCAGGTGGCCTCTGTCAGGTGGTGTGTTGTTAAGAGTTTTGTGCAGAGGCTGTTGGAAGGAAATGAATGTGTGTTTGTGAAAAAGGAACAGAACTTTAGACTCTTCATATTACAGCAACAAAAACGTCTAACAATTGGTAGCAGAGAATGGTTGCTGTGTAAATGTGAAGGGTTGAAAGATACAACTTTCCAGATCAAACCAAGGAGTGAGTGAGAAAAGAAAAAAAAAGAAGGAGATATATGGCTGAACCGAGGATAGAGATGGCTGGATATGACTATCCTCCCTTATTTTCTGAAAGGGAATCGTACGACCAATGGAGAAGCGCAGTAGTTATGTGGACTTAGGTAACTGCTTTGGGAAAGAGAAAACAAGGTATGGCATTGGCTCTTTCTCTACCATATGGCAGTAAAATCCGAAACAAAGAGCTTTCTGAGCTGGAATTGGAAGAGTTAGACTCAGAAGAAGGTCTGGAGACTTTATTACATTTTATGGATAAGATTTATAAGAAAGATGACTTGTTAAGTGCGTATGAAGCATGGTCGGATTTTGATAAGTTCCGGAAAATGGAGGATATCTCCATGGAAGACTATATAATGGAATTTGGCAGACTATATAAAAGACTGCAGAAACACAACCTGGAATTTCCACAGTCTGTGTTGGCCTTTAAATTACTTGACTGTGCTAGAGTGAGCAACATGGATAGGCTCCTGGTTTTGACAGGAGTTCAGTTCACTGATAAGGATACCTTATTCGAACAGATGACAAAAGCTTTACAAAAGTTTCTGGGGAAACATTCGATTCCGATGGCTCTGATGACCCAAACAGGTCAGCCTGCAATAAGGCAGAATATGGAAGATACACTTCGAAATCGTATGGCTACGAACAGGGCTCAAGACTATAGAAGGAGACCGAAACAAGGAAATTATGAAGACAGAAACCCAGTTAGAACCTACAAGGAAGATGAACCCCAGTAATGCATGGGGCATGATAAATCAATGTTCTCGATGTGACTCTCAATACCATTATGCTTTCAACTGTCCAACTCGTTATGATAGAGTGTTTGAAGGGACACATGACACGGAAGAGACAGAAGAGGAAAAAGATAGTGACCAGAAAGAAGGCATTGTCCTATTGACAAGCAGTTTTACGCCGGTAATGAGGGTGTTGGTTGCAGAATCCTTCAACTGTGCTGTATTGGACAGTGGCTGCACATCTACTGTGTGTGGAAGTGACTGGTTAAAATGTTACCTGGACTCTTTGAATGCTGAAAATCGTAACAAGGTTAAGGAATTTGAAAGTTCCACAAGTTTAGCACAGGGCTAAATCGCTGGCTTTGAAAGCAGACCAAGGCAGGCCAGCAGGACGGTTCCAAGGCAGGCCAGCAGCACGATTCAATTCCCGTACCAGCCTCCCCGAGCAGGCGCCGGAATGTGGCGACTAGGGGCTTTTTTACAGTAACTTCATTTGAAGCCGACTTGTGACAATAAGCGATTTTCATTTCATTTCATTTCATTTCAAGTATCAGGTTTGGGGATGATAATACTCTGAAGTCGCTGAAAAGAGTGGTCATCCCTTCCAATAAAGCCGGAGTGAATCATTTCATTAGCACGGATGTTGTATCAAGTGAGATACCTCTGCTTCTGAGCAGACCGTCGATGAAGAAAGCACACATGAAACTGGATATGGAACAGGATAAGGCAACAGTTTTTGGAAAGACGGTGGACTTACAATTTACACAGTCGGGACACTATTGTATCCCATTACTGACAAATAATTTTTCAAGTAGAGTGGTTAATGGCAGTTGAAAATGGGACTTTAGCTGATAAAAAGCTTGTGGTATTAAAATGCATAGGCAATTTGCACATCCGTCTCCTCGGAGGCTGAAACATTTATTAAAGGATGCAGGGGTAAGGGATGACAACTATACTAAACTGATAGAACAGGTTAGTGACCGCTGTGAAGTTTGTAGGAAGTACAGAAGGACACCAGCACGACCGATAGTAACACTACCTTTGGCCAGGGATTTTAACGACATTGTGGCCATGGACCTTAAGATCTGGGATAAAGCAAATGATATATTTATTTTGCATTTTGTAGATTTAGCAACCAGATTTAGTCAATCAATGATTGTACGAAGTAAAGAAAAGAGAGTAATTCTGGATCAAATCGTGGAAAAATGGATAGGGACAGGAATGGATCCACCGGTAAAATTCCTTACGGACAATGGGGGAGAATTTGCTAATGATGAGTTTAGGGATATGTGTGAAAACATGAGTTATGAATATGGCTGCAGAAAGCCCATTTAGTAATGGTGTCTGTGAAATAAATCATGCTGTCATCGATGACATGCTTCGGAAAATTTTGGCAGATCGACCAAATTGCCAGCTAAATTCAGCTTTAGCATGGGCAGTTCATGCAAAGAATTCATTGCAGATGGTTGGGGGCTATAGTCCATTTCAATTAGTGTTTGGTAGAAATCCTAAAATTCCATCCATTTTGGATGACCAGCCTCCAGCTTGGGAGGGGACTACAATTAGCTCAGGTTTTGCTGAACATTTAAATGCATTACATCGCAGTAGAAAAGCTTTTTTGGAAGCAGAAGTCTCTGAAAGAATTCGCAGAGCTTTAAGACATAACGTACGGCCATCAGATGCCATTTTTCAGCAAGGAGGCATGGTATACTATAAGAGAGACAATTCTAATGAATGGAAAGGCCCAGGGAAGATCATAGGCATTGATGGCAAAACAATTATTTTGCAACATGGTAAATCAAACTGTTAGGGTACATTCACCAAGGATAATGGGTACAGATTACAAATTTTCAAACTTAGAGCAGACAGACATGACGAGGAACCAGAGTCATCTGGTACAGACTATGAGGACCAATTAACTGATATAGACACGGTTTCTGTGGAGGAACACAACACTTCTGATGAATTAGAACAGGCCATTTTTCCGAAAGGGCACCTGCCAAAAGTTGGTACAAAAGTGACATACTTGCCTGAAGGGTCTAGTCAATGGAAGGATGCAACTGTTATTAGAGCAGGGAAGGCCACTGGAAAGTATAAACATTGGTTGAATGTACAGCATTCGGGGGAAGGAGTCAAGACAATGGACTGGGAAAACGAAGTTCAAAAATGGAGGGCACAGAAACGCAGTGCCAGTTCAGATAGTACAACGGATAGTGAACAGGTCCGCAGGAAAAGGTCGAGAACTATTGAAAGGACATCCCACAGGAGAAGTGAAAGATCAAGCCGTAGCAGTACAGAACGAGATACCAGGCGGGAGAGGGGACGTAGTTTATCAAGATCTTGGAACATGATTAAGACTACGAATACTAATACTAATGCACGTGAGATTTTGGTGGCTTCAAATAAATTAGATGAAAAAATTATCAAAGAAGCTAAACAGCAAGAATTGCATAGTTGGAGTGCATTTGGGGTATACACGGAAGTACCGGATAGGGGACAAAGAGCTCTATCCCACAGATGGATTTGCACGGAAAAGGTTCTTCTGGATGGAACTTATAAGGTAAAGGCCAGGCTTGTGGCAAGGGGATTTGAAGAAAACTTAGAAGATCAGGATTTAAGGGTAGATTCACCTACAGCAGGAAAGAGTATTTTAAAGATCTTCTTGGCTCTATTAGCCACAAAGGCATGGGAATGCAAATCTATAGATATAAAAGCTGCCTTTTTGCAGGGGCATCAGCTCCAGAGAGACATTTTTCTCCGTCCACCTAAAGAAGCAGCTAAAACAGAAGGGGTACTCTGGAAGTTGAATAAATGTGTATATGGATTAAATGATGCATCTAGAGTATGGTATTTTTCGGTAAGGTCAGTTTTGTTAAAGTTAGGCTGTTGCCAGTTGAAAGCAGATCCTGCAATGTTTTACTGGCACTATACTGGCATTTTTATGATGCATGTCGATGATTTTCTGTGGGGTGGGACTAGTGATTTTAAAGCTATTGTAATCTCTGGTTTGAGGAAAGAATTCAGGGTTGGAAGGCAGGCTTCCGATGCATTTAAATATATTGGGCTGGAAAATTAGACAGACTAAGTTAGAACATAGAACATAGAACATTACAGCGCAGTACAGGCCCTTCGGCCCTCGATGCTGCGCTGACCTGTGAAACCACTCTAAAGCCCATCTACACTATTCCCTTATCATCCATGTCTATCCAATGACCATTTGAATGCCCTTAGTGTTGGTGAGTCCACTACTGTTGCAGGCAGGGCATTCCACGCCCTTACTACTCTCTGAGTAAAGAACCTACCTCTGACATCTGTCCTATATCTATCTCCCCTCAATTTAAAGCTATGTCCCCTCGTGCTAGACATCACCATCCGAGGAAAAAGGCTCTCACTGTCCACCCTATCCAATCCTCTGATCATCTTGTATGCCTCAATTAAGTCACCTCTATACCTTCCTCTCTCTAACGAAAACAGCCTCAAGTCCCTCAGCCTTTCCTCATAAGATCTTCCCTCCATACCAGGCAACATTCTGGTAAATCTCCTCTGCACCCTTTCCAATGCTTCCACATCCTTCCTATAATGCGGCGACCAGAATTGCACGCAATACTCCAAATGCGGCCGCACCAGAGTTTTGTATAGCTGCAACGTGACTTCATGGCTCCGAAACTCAATCCCTCTACCAATAAAAGCTAACACACCGTACGCCTTAACAACCCTCTCAACCTGGGTGGCAACTTTCAGGGATCTATGTACATGGATACCGAGATCTCTCTGCTCATCTACACTGCCAAGAATCTTACCATTAGCCCAGTACTCTGTCTTCCTGTTATTCCTTCCAAAATGAATCACCTCACACTTTTCTGCATTAAACTCCATTTGCCACCTCTCAGCCCAGCGCTGCAGCTTATCTATGTCCCTCTGTAACTTGTAACATCCTTCCGCACTGTCCACAGCTCCACCGACTTTAGTGTAATCTGCAAATTTACTCACCCATCCTTCTACGCCCTCCTCCAGGTCATTTATAAAAATGACAAACAGCAGTGGCCCCAAAACAGATCCTTGTGGTACACCACTAATAACTGGACTCCAGTCTGAACATTTCCCATCAACCACCACCCTTTGTCTTCTTCCAGCTAGCCAATTTCTGATCCAAACTGCTCAATCACCCTGAATCCCATGCCTCCGTATTTTCTGCAGTAGCCTGCCGTGGGGAACCTTATCAAATGCTTTACTGAAATCCATATACACCACATCAACTGCTTTACCCTCATCCACCTGTTTGGTGACCTTCTCAAAGAACTCAATAAGGTTTGTGAGGCACGACCTACCCTTCACAAAACCGTGTTGACTATCTCTAATCAAATTATTCCTTTCCAGATGATTATACATCCTATCTCTTATAAACCTTTCCAAGCTTTTGCCCACAACAGAAGTAAGGCTCACTGGTCTATAGTTACCGGGGTCGTCTCTACTCCCCTTCTTGAACAAGGGGACATTTGCCAGCCTCCAGTCTTCTGGCACTATTCCTATAGACAAAGATGACTTAAACATCAAAGCCAAAGGCTCAGCAATCTCCTCCCTAGCTTCCCAGAAAATCCTAGGATAAATCCCATCTGGCCCAGGGGACTTATCTATTTTCACACTTTCCAGAATTGCTAACGCCTCCTCCTTAAGAACCTCAAGCCCTTCTAATCTAGTAGCCTGAATCTCAGTATTCTCCTCGACAACATTGTCTTTTTCCTGTGAATACTGTGAATACTGACAAAAAATATTCATTTAGCACCACTACTATCTCCTCGGACTACACGCACAACTTCCCACTACTGTCCTTGACTGGCACTACTCTTACCCTAGTCATTCGTTTATTCCCGACATATCTATAGAAAGCTTTAGGGTTATCCTTGATCCTACCTGCCAAAGACTTCTCATGTCCCCTCCTGGCTCTTCTTAGCTCTCTCTTTAGGTCCTTCCTAGCTAACTTGTAACTCTCGAGCCCCCTAACTGAACCTTCATGTCTCATCTTTACATAAGCCTCCTTCTTCCTCTTGACAAGTGTTTCGACTGCTTTAGTAAACCACGGTTCCCTTGCTCGACCACTTCCTCCCTGCCTGACAGGTACATCCTTATCAAGGACACGCAGTAGCTGTTCCTTGAACAAGCTCCACATTTCCATTGTGCCCATCCCCTGCCATCCGATGCATCCTAAGTCTTGCCTCATCGCATCATAATTGCCTTTCCCCCAGATATAACTCTTGCCCTGCGGTATATACCTATCCCTTTCCATCACTAAAGTAAACTTAATCGAATTGTGGTCACTATCACCAAAGTGCTCACCTACTTCCAAATCTAACACCTGTCCTGGTTCATTTCCCAGTACCAAATCCAATATGGCAACTTTACGTCAGCAATCTTATTTGGAAAGCATCACCCCAATAGCAATTAGTCGTGGCCGAGTTTCACAAAAAGACGCAATGGTTTCAAAGATAGAAAAAGAGCAACTGCGAAGTTTAATTGGGCAACTGAACTGGTTAGGTAGACAGACTAGACCGGACGTGAGTTTTGATGTCTTAAGAGTTGAGTACAAAAATGAATGATCCCAAAGTGGAAGACATAATAAGAGCAAATAAAGCGTTGGCCAAACTGAAAATGCAGGAGTGTGTTTTGAAGTTCCTGGTTTTAGGTGACCTTAGGCACTTGAAACTCATAGTTTATAGTGATGCGTCCTACGCACGTCTTTGGACTGTGGGAGGAAACCAGAGCCCGGAGGAAAGCCACGAAAATGCGAGGAGAATGCTTAGACTCTGCACAGACAATGACCCAAGCCGGGAATCGAACCTCGGGCCCTGGCACTGTGAAGCAACAGTACTAACCACTGTGCCGCCGAGAGACTGATAGCGAAGGTAAGAGCCCATGGGATCCAAAGAAATTCAGCAAACTAGATCCAGAATTGGCTGAGTGGCAGGAAGCAGAGGGTGATGGCTAAGGATTACTTTTCTGACTGGAAACGTGTGTCTAATGGGGTCCCACAGGGATCCCTTGTTGGAGCCCTTGCTGTTTGTGGTTTATATAAATGATTTAGACATGAGTCCAAAGGTGTGCGGGTTAGGTAGATTGGCCATGCTAAATTGCCCTTAGTGTCCAAAAAAAAGGTTAGGTGGGGTTAGTGGGTTACAGGAATAGGGTGGAGGTGTGGGCTTAAGTAGGGTGCTCTTTCCAAGGGCCAGTGCAGACTTGATGGGCTGAATGGCCTCCTTCTGCACTGTAAATTCTATGTTATTATGAATGTAGCAGAGTTGAACAATAAATTTGTGGATGATACCAATATTAGTGGGGTGGTAAACAGTGAGGAGGATAGCCTTAGATTACAGGAGGATGTAGACGGGCTGGTCAGATGGGCTGATCAGTGGCAAATGGAATTCAATCCGGATAAGTGTGAGGTGATGCACTTGGGCAGGACAAATAAGGCAGAACCCTGGGAAGCACCGAGGATCAGAGGGACTTTGATGTGCATGTAAACTGGTCCCTTCAGGTAGCAGGGCGGGTGGATAAAATGGTTAAGAAGGCATATTTTTTACTTGCCTTTATTAGCCAAGGCATAGAGTTGAAGAGCAGGGAGGTTATGCTGGAACTGTATAAAACATTGGTTAGACAATAGCTAGAGTGTTCTGTGCAGTTCTGGAATCCACATTATTGGAGGGATGGGTGCAGAGGAGATTAACCAGGATTTTGCCTGGACTGGAGAGTTTTAGTTATGAAAAGAGATTGTCTAGACTGGGATTGTTTTCCTTGGAGCAGAGGAGATTGAAGAGGACATGATTGAGTTGCATAAAATTAGGAGGACCATAGTTAGGAATAGACAGTAAGAAACCTTTCTTGGAGGGATTAATGGCCAGGGGGCATGGATTTAAGGTAAGGGGCAGGAGGTTTAGAGGGGATGTGAAGAAAAACCTTTTCACATAGAGGGTGGTGGGAGTCTGGAACTCACTGCCTGAATTGAATGGTGGAGGCAGAGACCCACATAACATTTAAGAAGTATTTAGGTGTGCACTTGCGATGCCCAGACATACAGGCAATCGGCCAAGTGCTGGACAGTTCGATTAGAATACTTGGGTGGCTGTTGTTGACCGGCGCAGATGCAATGGACTGAAGGCCTTTCCTGTGCTGTAGACTCTATGACACACACGCTTGCTCTGACTCCCACGCATGCACACTTGCTCCCTCTCTCACACTCCCACACACATTCACTTACATTCATTCTGAATCCCACACACAATCTTTCATAAGAACATAAGAACTAGGAGCAGGAGTAGGCGTCTGGCCCCTCGAGCCTGTTCCGCCTTTCAATGAGATCATGGCTGATCTTTTGTGGACTCAGCTCCACTTTCCGGCCTGAACATCATAACCCTTAATCCCTTTATTCTTCAAAAAACTATCTGTCTTTATCTTAAAAACATTTAATGAAGGAGCCTCAACTGCTTCACTGGGCAAGGAATTCCATAGATTCACAACCCTTTGGGTGAAGAAGTTCCTCCTAAACTCAGTCCTAAATATACTTCCCCTTACTTTGAGGCTATGCCCCCTCATTCTGCTTTCACCCGCCAGTGGAAACAACCTGCCCGCATCTATCCTATCTATTCCCTTCATAATTTTATATGTTACTATAAGGTCCTTCTAAATTGCAACAAGTACAGTCCCAGTCTACTCAACCTCTCCGCGTAATCCAACCCCTTCAGCTCTGGGATTAATTTAGTGAATCTCCTCTGCACACCCTCCAGCGCCAGTACGTCCTTTCTCAGGTAAGGAGACCAAAACTGAACACAATACTCCAGGTGTGGCCTCACTAACACCTTATACAATTGCAGCATAACCTCCCTAGTCTTAAACTCCATCCCTCTAGCAAGGAAGGACAAAATTCCATTCGCCTGTTGCACCTCTAAACCAACGTTTTGCGACTCATGCACGAGCACACCCAGGTCTCTCTGCACAGCAGCATGTTTTAATATTTTATCATTTAAATAATAATCCTTTTTGCTGTTATTCCTACCAAAATGGATAACCTCACATTTGTCAACATTGTATTCCATCTGCCAGACCCTAGCCCATTCACTTAACCTATCCAAATCCCTCACCAGACTTCCGGTATCCTCTACACTTTTTGCTTTACCACTTATCTTAGTGTCGTCGGCAAACTTGGACACTTGGTCCCCAACTCCAAATCATCTATGTAAATTGTGAACAATTGTGGGCCCAACACTGATCCCTGAGCGACACCACTAGCTACTGATTGCCAACCAGAGAAACACTCTCCCCCATACACACACACTCCTCTATATAGCACACTCATACATACACAAACACTCTCTCTCTCGTTCACACACACATTGTAAGGCTCCTTCCTGTTCAATCCTGTCTATTCTCTTATTTCCCCTTTCTTTTATTTTTGGCGTTACATTTTTTATCCAAGGATGATTTAATGACATGTGTCTTCAAGGCCTGTATCTTTGATTCAAGCAACACAAAAAAACAGTGGCCTGTGCCTTTAATTCAAGCAGAGAATTTCAGCAGCAGGCGAGATCACTGTGTTAGTCTGTGCTGGTTCAAACTGGAGTTGTGGACCAGCACCGTGACAGAGATTGGCTTGGACTGTTTCATTTAATTGGCTGATGGACAATGAATTGGCCCAAAGCGCTGTGCTCTGCCTAGTAACGGGCGGATCTTATTTAATCGGAAGACTTATTAGAGTCCCGAGGATGCAGTTCAGTTTTGATTCTGGCAACTTGATGAAGGGATCGAACTAACTCTCTCCAAAAAAGATCCAACTAATTCTCTCCAGAAGGCCACTCATAGAATTTACAGTGCAGAAGGAGGCCATTTGGCCTATCGAGTCTGCACAGGCCCTTGGAAAGAGGACCCTACTTAAGCCCACACCTCTGAGGACTGACTCTCTCTCCAGCAGTCTGGGTGCCGTTTTCGAGACTCCAGAGGCATGAAGTCAAACCACGAGCTATAAGCAAGGGTTGATGAATACGGAAGTGTTGGGCGGTGGTGGTATAGTGGTTAGCATGGCTGCCTCATGGCACCGAGGACTAGGGTTCAAGCCTGGCCCCGGGTCACGGTCCATGTGGAGTTTGTAGTTTCCCCATGTCTGCATGGGTTTCACACCCACATTTCTCCCACACGCGCACTTTCTCTTCCGCACGCACACACTCTCTCTTCCGCACGCACACACTCTCTCCCCTACACACACTCACTTGCTCTCTCCCCTGCACACTCACACGCTTGCTCGCTCCGCGGCACACTCACTCTCCCCCCCCCCCCCCCACCCCCACACACACACACACCCACCACAGCCAGCCTCTCCTCCCCACGCTCCCTTGCACTGGCATTCTTGTGCAGCACCCCTCTTGGCTGACTCCGTTCAACACCCTCGGTACTCTCATTCCCACCCACCCCTGCCCCAACTGCCTCTCCTCCACTG
Source organism: Scyliorhinus torazame (assembly GCF_047496885.1). Taxonomy (NCBI): domain Eukaryota; kingdom Metazoa; phylum Chordata; class Chondrichthyes; order Carcharhiniformes; family Scyliorhinidae; genus Scyliorhinus; species Scyliorhinus torazame. The sequence continues at coordinate 79,977,386 of NC_092724.1, forward strand.
GGTCCTGGCACTCTCGCAATCCCCCACAGGTCCTGCCGCATCCACACCCCAAAAGAAAATCCTTTTCTCCTCAGCAAACGCATGGCCTCTGGTGTTCATTGCTAATCCAATCACAGACTGTTTCTTTCTCACATTTGCTGCTGATAGGTAACCGTAAGAAGAGAGGAACGATGCGTGGTTGAGTTGCAGTTCCTTGCAGAACCTTCTACTTAAATGTCTGACCGACATTTTGAAAACTGGCTTCGGGGGCCACAATCTGGCCAGGGTCCATTGGATAAGCCTGATTTAGACCAACAGCCTAATGTACCCTATTCATGCAGGAGTCCAACAGTCCAATGTACATTATACAAGATGGAGTCCATCTTAATAGGAGTAGGTAAAAAGTGAAGTAGTGAAAGAAGCAGAGATGAAGAGAATTTATTTATTCAGTTTGTTTTTCTGATCAGGAATGTATGCTTGAAAGGGCCGCAGAAACAAATTCAAAAGTAACTATTTGGGGAGAATTGTATAAGTACTTTAATGGGAAAAGGTTGCAAGGCTCTAGGGAAAGAGAAGGGGAGTGAGGCTAATTGGGCTCTTTCAAAGAACTGACATGATGAACTGGTCTCCTCCTATGACCAAAATTCTATGAAAATAATTAATGATATATTACCTGCCGCAGGGATCGAGCTGTGGAAGTTGCTCCATCCAGTGCCAGTAATCTCTCCTTCTCAAGCCTAGGATCGGCTCTGTAACAAGACAATGGATCATCAGAAACAGAAGCCTAATTTGCTCCTTTTCTTCTCTCTTGCTTCTTTATTTCAGCTCCACCTTGCAAAATATTGAACTCATCCAGAACTGCAGTCCCTATCCTACTGATCTCCATCTTATCCCTACATTGATTACCTGTCCCTTGCTTTATTTAGTTCAAAATCTTCCTCATCATCTTCAAATCACTCCTCGGCCTTACTCCAATCAACCTCTGCAACCTCTTTGAGAGAAATGAGAAACACAGTCAGACAGTAAGAGGAAATGTACATAGTTATAAGAGATACAATAACAGACAGAGACTATTTCAGTGCAATGTTCCCAGTGATATTTCTTTCAGTGCATGGCCCCTTTAAATCTTTTGCCGGGACACATATGCATGTTAATTTAAAGAGGCCAACTTATGCACGGTCTGCATTGGGATATTCACGCAGCCTAGAGGGAACATTGTTTGAGTGTGTGACAGAAAACAGGAGAGAGCGAAAGAGAGAAAATGACAGAGCGATAGAGAGAGAGAGAGACAGACAGAGCAGAGGGGTGGATCTCCAATTCTGGGCTATGTCCCCACGCCGGCGTGGGAACGGTGGCGTCTTACGCCAGAAAAGCTGGCGCAAAACAACCACCGATTCTCTGTTTTGCTGGGGGCTAGCATACTGGCAACGTAGAGCACCCGGCTCTAGCTGCCGATATGCCCTGGAGAATTGCCTGCAGCGGCTGCATGGCGCTTCATGGTGGAGGCCGCTCGTGGAAGCGGCCCACAAAATAGTCCCCCCATTCGGCCAGCTCACGTGCCCCCGACCGCCCCACCACAGTGCCCCCAGCCCCAAATAATGTCCCCCACTGCCCGCGGATTGGCTCTCCCCCGACAGTGGGACAGTCCGCAGCCGCCACGCCGGGTTCCCAACAGAATTCTTAGAGACAGGATCTACTCCCATTTGGAAACAAATGGACGTATTAGTGAGAGGCAGCACGGTTTTGTGAAGGGGAGGTCGTGTCTCACTAACTTGATAGAGTTTTTCGAGGAGGTCACTAAGATGATTGATGCAGGTAGGGCAGTAGATGTTGTCTATATGGACTTCAGTAAGGCCTTTGACAAGGTCCCTCATGGTAGACTAGTACAAAAGGTGAAGTCACACGGGATCAGGGGTGAACTGGCAAGGTGGATACAGAACTGGCTAGGCCATAGAAGGCAGAGGGTAGCAATGGAGGGATGCTTTTCTAATTGGAGCGCTGTGACCAGTGGTGTTCCACAGGGATCAGTGCTGGGACCTTTGCTCTTTGTAGTATATATAAATGATTTGGAGGAAAATGTAACTGGTCTGATTAGTAAGTTTGCAGACGACACAAAGGTTGGTGGAATTGCGGATAGCGATGAGGACTGTCTGAGGATACAGCAGGATTTAGATTGTCTGGAGACTTGGGCGGAGAGATGGCAGATGGAGTTTAATCCGGACAAATGTGAGGTAATGCATTTTGGAAGGTCTAATGCAGGTAGGGAATATACAGTGAATGGTAGAACCCTCAAGAGTATTGAAAGTCAAAGAGATCTAGGAGTACAGGTCCACAGGTCATTGAAAGGGGCAACACAGGTGGAGAAGGTAGTCAAGAAGGCATACGGCATGCTTGCCTTCATTGGCCGGGGCATTGAGTATAAGAATTGGCAAGTCATGTTGCAGCTGTATAGAACCTTAGTTAGGCCACACTTGGAGTATAGTGTTCAATTCTGGTCGCCACACTACCAGAAGGATGTGGAGGCTTTAGAGAGGGTGCAGAAGAGATTTACCAGAATGTTGCCTGGTATGGAGGGCATAAGCTATGAGGAGCGGTTGAATAAACTCGGTTTGTTCTCACTGGAACGAAGGAGGTTGAGGGGCGACCTGATAGAGGTATACAAAATTATGAGGGGCATAGACAGAGTGGATAGTCAGAGGCTTTTCCCCAGGGTAGAGGGGTCAATTACTAGGGGGCATAGGTTTAAGGTGAGAGGGGCAAGGTTTAGAGTAGATGTACGAGGCAAGTTTTTTACGCAGAGGGTAGTGGGTACCTGGAACTCGCTACCGGAGGAGGTAGTGGAAGCAGGGACGATAGGGACATTTAAGGGGCATCTTGACAAATATATGAATAGGATGGGAATAGAAGGATACGGACCCAGGAAGTGTAGAAGATTGTAGTTTAGTCGGGCAGTATGGTCGGCACGGGCTTGGAGGGCCGAAGGGCCTGTTCCTGTGCTGTACATTTCTTTGTTGTTCTTTGTTGATGAGACTGTCGGGAACTCGGCCGGTCAGGGGCGGAGCATCAGGGGTGACGGGACTCAGGCAATGGCCTGAGTCCGTGATATGTGGCACTTGTTTTTGAGGGGGCGGAGCATCGTGATTCGATCAGAAAATGTGATTCTCCGGCTGTTCACCGAATGCGATTTTGGCATCGGCAACCAGAGAATCCAGTCCAGAGAGTGCATGACAACAGATATAGCCCTTCCTCCAAAACATTCCCATTTCCAATATGTCAGCCCTTCCCAATAGCGTCATCCAACACCTTTGCTTCTTCTCTACAATTAGGCACCACCCTACCCGAGGTTATATGCAGTGTGATGAATGTAAGAATTTCAGATGTGCTGCATTGTATGTGTTTGGTACAGTGAGGGTTGGTGTGTATATGACTGCTGCAGTGGTGATTTTGAAGGTCCTCGCTTGCAGGACAGCTTGGCTTTTCAGAGATTCATAGAATTTACAATGCAGAAGGAGGCCATTCGGCCCATCGAGTCTGCACCGGCCCTTGGAAAGAGCAGCCTACTTAAGCCCACACATCCGCCCTATCCCCGTAACCACACTTTTTTTTTAAAAATATGTTTGTTCAAAGTTTTTCCAACAAAAAGTTTCAACCAATTAAACCCCACCCCCGTAACAGAAAAGAAAAAGAGAAAAGAACAGAACAGAACATAAACATATCAATCAAACATAATACAGAACTTATACAATGGGTTTCTCCCGCACATATTAACCCTCCCCATATGCGTCCACAGCTGCCACTATCTTCCTGCCTCCAGATCCGGAATCCGCCCCAACATGCGCTTCATAAATCCAGCATCGTCCCAGTTCGGGGCGTATACGTTTACCAATACCACCCACGCCCCCTGCAACCTACCGCTCACCATCACGTATCAACCTCCATTGTCCACTACGATCTTCTTGGCCTCAAACGACACCCTCTTCCCCACCAGTATTGCCACCCCTCTGTTCTTTGCATCCAGCCCCGAATGGAATACCTGTTCTACCCATCCCTTTCTTAACCTGACCTGGTCTGCCACCTTCAAATGGGTCTCCTGAAGCATGACCACGTCTGCCTTCAGTCCCTTTAAGTGTGCGAACACTCGGGCCCTCTTAACCGGCCCATTCAGGCCCCTCGCATTCCAAGTTATCAGCGGGATTGGGGGGCTTCCCACCCCCCCCCCATCCCCCTGCCGACTAGCCATCTCCTTTTCTAGGCCAATCCCGTGCCCGCGCCTCCCGCACTCTCCAGTCCCCCAGACAGGTGACCCCTGTACCGACCACCTCTTCTGTTTCCAGTTCCCCATCGGCCAATGCAGCAGCAACCCTATTTCCCCCCCCCCACCTCACCCCCGCTAGATCCGTATCTAGCTCTTTTGCTCCCCCCATAACACTCCCGCAAGTCAGCTGACCCCAGCCTCCCCCGCCGTCCCATTGACCCCCCACCGGGGGGGTGGGAATCCCCCCTCCCCCTCCTCCCCAGCAATCAGTGTGTGCTCCTCCACCCCCTCCTCCGTCCTTCTCTAGCGCGGGAAAAAGCCCGTGCTTTCCTGAGCCGGCCCCGCCCCCACTGGCGCCGCTCGTGTTGCAACCTTATCCCAATTTCCCCCATCCCCGGGCCTCCCCTCCCTCCAGCACCGGCGCCCACACACTCTCACAGTCTCCCCATCAGATCCCTTCCCCCATCCCCATCCATCACCCAACCCATGGAACATTCCCTACGCATAGTTAAAACCCTGTATACAACCGACATCCCCCCCACAACCACAAACCCTCAGTTTGAGTCCAACTTTTCAGTTTGTATAAAGGTCCAAGCCTCCTCAGGTGTTTTGAAGTCCCACCTGCTGCTCCGCTCTTTCTTGGCCCATCTCAAGACACACTCTCTGTCCACAAAACGGTGAAACATCACCACCACCGCCCTTGGTGGCTCGTTGGCCTTGGGTCTCCTCGCCAGGACCCGATGAGCCCCATCTAGCTCCAGGTGACTCGGAGAGGCCCCCGCCCCCATCAGCGAGTTGAGCATCGTGCTCACATATGCCCCGGCATCGGCCCCCTCCACTCCTTCAGGGAGACCCAGAATTCGAAGATTCTTCCTCCTCGACCTGTTCTCCAGGTCCTCGAATCTTTCCGCCCACCTCTTGTGCAGCGCCTCGTGTGTCTCCATCTTCACCGCCAGGCCCAAGATCTCATCCTCATTCTCCGAGGCTTTTTCCTGCACCTCCTGGATCGCCGCCCCTTGGGCCTTCTGGGTCTCCACTAACCCCTCGATCGCCGTCAGCAGTGGCGCCAGCACCTCTTTCTTCAGCTCCTCAAAGCAGCGCCTGAGAAACACCTGCCGCTCCTGCACCCATGCCGCTTGATCTCCGCCCGCCGCCATCTTGTTTTTTCTCCCTCGCACTTTTCTCTGCTCCAAAAACGCTTTTTTGACCGCTCCACTCCTGGTCCAATCCATATACTATGGAGGGGGGGGGGGGGACCTTGCTCACCTTCCCACACTGGAAGTCGTAGAAAAAATTGCCGTTGGGGCTCCTCCGGAGAGCCCAAAGGTCCGTTTTAGTGGGAGCCGCCGAATGTGCGGCTTAGCTCCGCATAGACGTAACCGGAAGTCCCTGCATCCCCCGCACTCTGTGGTAGTGAATTCCACAGATACACAACCCTTTGGGAGAAGTGGGTTTTCCTCAAATCTGTTTTAAATTTGCTATCTCTTAGTCTAAGATTATGACCACTCATTTTAGAATGCCCCACAATAGGAAGCATCCACTCCACGTCTACTTTATCCATATATTTTACCATCTTGTACACCTCAATGACATCTCCCCTCATTCTTCTAAACTGGAGAGAGTATAGCCCTAAACTGTTCAATCTCTCCTCTTACGACAAACCCCTCATCTCTGGGATCAATCTAATAAACCTCTTCTGAACTGCCTCCAATACATTGGGCAGCACGGTCGCACAAGTGGCTAGCACTGTGGCTTCACAGCACCAGGGTCCCAGGTTCGATTCCCCGCTGGGACACGGTCTATGCGGAGTCTGCACGTTCTCCCCGTGTCTGCGTGGGTTTCCTCCGGGTGCTCCGGTTTCCTCACACGGTCCAAAGACGTGCAGGTTAGGTGGATTGGCCATGCTAAATTGCCCTTAGTATCCAAAAAGGTTTGGAGGGGTCATTGGGTTACAGTGGAAGTATCAGCCTCCCCGAACAGGCGCCGGAATGTGGCGACTAGGGGCTTTTCACAGTAACTTCATTGAAGCCTATTTGTGACAATAAGCGATTTTCATTTTCATTTCATTTCAAGTGAGGGCTTAAGTGGGTCAGTGCAGACTCGATGGACCGAATGGCCTCCTTCTGCACTGTATGTTCTATGTTCTATGTACATATTTCCTCAAATAAGGGGACCAAAACTGTGCGCAATACTCCAGGTGTATTGCAACTAACCTTGGATAGTTGCAACACTTCCTTATCTTCATACTTAATTCCTTTTGCTACAAATGCCAACATTCCATTTGCTTTCCTTATTATCTGCTGCACCTGCATGCTTGTTTTCTGTGACTCATGCACGAGGACACCCAGATCCCTCTGCGTCGGAGCACCCCAAAGTCTCTCCCCATTTAGATAATAAGTTGCCTTTCCATTTTTTCGACCAAAATGCATGACCTTGCACTTATCCACGCTAAACTCCACCTGCCACATTTTGGCCCACTCTCCTAACCTATCTATATCCATTTGTAAGGTTCTTATTTCCTCATTGTAACTTACTATCCCACCTAATTTTGTGTCATCTGAAAATTTGGCTATAGATCCTTCTATTCCTGTTAATATAGATTGTAAATAGCTGGGGCCCAAGGACCGAACTCTGTGGCACCCTACTAGTTACATCTTGTCATCCAGAAAAAGACCCATTTATCCCGACTCTCAGTTTCCTGTCCGTCAGCCAGCGCGGGTTCAATTCCCATACTGGCCTCCCCGAACAGGCGCCGGAATGTGGCGACTAGGGGCTTTTCACAGTAACTTCATTGAAGCCTACTTGTGACAATAAGCGACTATTATTATAATCCCATGAGATCTAACCTTGTAAATTAATCTTCTGTGCGGCAGCTTATCAAACGCCTTCCCAAAGCCCGGATATGCCATTTGGTCGATCGGATCTGCACCGGCCTTTGGGGGGAGCGCCCTGTGCCTCCACCCTGTCCCCGTGGCCCAGCAGCTCTACCTAGCCTTTTTGGACACTGGGGGCAATTTACCATGGTCAATCCATTTGGTGGGTACAAGTAGATGGTGCTGTGTCTTCACATCACCAAGGTCCCAGGTTCCATTCCCGCTGGGTCGCTGTCTATGCGGAGTTTGCGCGTTCTCCCCGTGTCTGCGTAGGTTTTCTCCGGGTGCTCCGGTTTCCTCCCACGGTCCGAAGACGTGCAGGTTGGGTGGATTTGCCATGATGAATTGTTCTTAGAGACCAAAAAGGTTAGGAGGGGTTATTGGTTTGTGGGGATGGGGTGGAGGTGAGGGCTTGCGTGGGTCAGTGCAGACCCGATGGGCCGGGTGGCCTCTTTCTGCACTGTACGTTCGATGTAATCCACCAAACCTGCACGTCTTTGGACTGTGGGGGGGGGATCCGGAGCACCCAGAGGGCACTCCACACAGACAGTGGCCAAGGCTGGGAATTGAACCTGGAAATTGGGACCCTGGAGCTGTGAAGCAGCTGTGCTGGCCACTGTGCTACCGTGCCCCCCCCCCTTTTATTTTGCAGACTGGCCGGTAGCAGTGACAGAGTTGGGACTCGGTTGGATTGATAGGCTGGTGGCCAAGGAATTGGCCCAAAAAGCTGTGCTCTGCCCAGTGACAAGTGGTAATGGGATCCTATTCCACCCGGATTCTTTTCAGAGCTCCAAGGTTTAAGTTTGGTTTCATTTTTGTTCTGGCAGCGTAGTGAAGGAATCCAATAACCTCTCTCTGGAAAAATACAGCTAACTCTCTCCAGAAAGATCCAGCTCGTTCTCTCCAGAAGGTTACTGTGAGGCCTGATTCTCTCTCCAGAAAGCCTGTGGGGGCTGAGTTCCTGAAACTACAGAGGCCTGAAGACAAACCATGAACTGAAATCACAGTTTGATGAGAAATAAAGTGCCTCTCCAGGAAAATCTGTGAGTAATGCATTTTTAAATTACGGAATATCTGAATGAATGAATCTACGTACATAGATCCCTCAAAGTTGCCACCCAGGTTGATAGGGTTGTTAAGAAGGCGTATGGTGTGTTGGCTTTCATTAACAGGGAGATTGAGTTTAAAGGCTGCAATGTTTTGCTGCAGCTTTATAAAACTCTAGTTCGACCACACTTGGAATAGTGTGTCCAGTTCTGGTCGCCTCATTATAGGAAAGATGTGGATGCTTTGAAGAGGGTAGAGGAGATTTACCAGGATGCTGCCTGGACTGGAGGGCATGTCTTATGAAGAAAGGTTGATGGAGCTAGGGCTTTTCTCACTGGAGCGAAGGAAGAAAGAGAGGTGACTTGATACAATGGATTGACCATTTGTACAAGGTGATGAGAGGCATGGATAGAGTGGATAGCCAGAGACTTTTCCCCAGGGCGGAAATGGCTGCCACGAGGGGGACATAATTTTAAGGTGATTGGAGGAAGGTATAGGGGAGATGTCAGAGGTAGGTTCTTTACACAGAGAGTGGTGGGTGTGTGGAATGCATTGCCAGCAGAGGTGGTGGAGTCAGAGTCATTAGGGACATTTAAGTGACTCTTAGACAAGCACATGGACAGCAGTAAATTGAAGGGGTGTAGGTTGGCTTGATCTTAGATGAGGATAAATGGTCGGCACAACATCGTGGGCTGAAGGGCCTGTACTGTGCTGTACTGTTCTATTATGTTCTATGATCTACAGGATCCCCATTATCCCCTTTGCTGGTTACATCTTCGAAGAACTCAAGCAAATTAGTCAAACATGATTTGCCCTTCATAAAACCATGCAGACTCTGCTGGATAGCGCTTTGGCTTTCCAAATGTCCTGATATTACGTCCTTGATAATTTATTCCAACAATTTTCCAACAAGATGTTAAACTAACTGGTCTGTAATTTCCCATATTCTGCCTCCCTCCCTTTTTGAATAAGGGCGTTACATTAGCATTTTTCCAATCCACAACAACCTTACCCGTGTCCATGGAATTTTGGAACATCAGAACCAATGGATCCAATATCTCTGCTGCCACTTCCTTTAACATCCTAGGATGTAGGCCATCAAGCCCTGGGGACATGTCTTCCCTCAATCCCAAGAATTTGTTAAGTACCGTTTCCCTATTGATGCTGATTGTTCCAAGTTCCATCCTTTCTATTACCTCTGAATTGCCCGTTACTATGGGAATGGTACTAGTGCCCTCCACCGTGAAAACTGAAGCAAAGTATTGATTTAGCATTTCTGCCATTTGTGTTTCCCACTATTAACTCACCAGTTTCATCTTGCAAGGGGCCAACATTCAGCTTCGCGACTCTCTTCCCTTTTATATATCTGTAGAAGCTTTTGCTATCTTTTTTGATATTCTGTGGTAGTATTTTTTTGTAATTTACCTTAACTTTTTTAGTATCTCTTTCTTTGTGTTTGAAAGTTTCCCAATCTTCCAGTCTTCCTTTGCAATATGATGTAACTTAGTTTTTGTCTTTATCATGTCCTTGACCTCCTTCTTTAGCCATGGATGTTTTTTACCCCTCTTCCCATCTTTCTTCCTCATTGGGATATATTTTAGTTGTGAGGAATTGAGTATCTCCTGAAACAACTGCCACTGCTCATCAGCTGTCTTACCTTTTAGCCTTCCTGCCGAGTCCATACAGGCCAAATCTGACCTCAAGCCTATGTAATTTCCTTTGTTTCATTCCAGAACACTAGTGGGGGACTCCCACTTTCTCTCCCCCAAACTGAATCATGAATTCTACCATATTATGGTCATTATTCCCTCGTGGACCCTTAACTATGAGGTCATTTATTAATCCCTCATTTCAAAATACCAAATCGAGAGTAGCTTCTTCCCTGATTGGTTCCCCAACATACTGTTCCAGGAAACAATCTCAAATGCATTCAATGAACTCTTCCCCCAGGCTACCCTTGTTAATTTGATTCCTCCAGTCTATGTGCAGATTAAAATCACCCATTATTATTGCCGTGCCTTTCTTCCAAGCCCCCAGTATTTCCTGGTTTATACTGTGACTCACTGTAGAACTACTGTTTGGGGCCTATAGATTACTCTACCAAGGAATTTCTTATTACTACCCAGACTTATTCAACATTTTGATCTCCGGCCCTTCTGTCATTTCCCATTACAGCACTGATCCCTTTCAACACCAGCAAGGCTACTTTTCCTTTCACCCTATCTTTCCGAAATATATCCTTGGATATTCAATTCCCAGACCTGGGGCGGGATTCTCCGAAATCAGCGCGATGGCACGACGCAGGCCTCAAAATCGGCGCGAACCACTCCGCCGTCGGGCCGCCTGGAGTCCTCTGCCCCGGAAGGGGCTAGCAGCGGTGTGATGCCAATCGCGATGGCGTGACCCATCACAGACGCGGCATCACTCCACAAAAAGTGCCACTGCCGGATTCGGCAAAATGGCCACCCACCGCGCAGCGCCGAGGTTCCAGGAGCGGGACATCGAGGCACTCCTGGGCAGAGTGGAGCAGAGGCCCTGCACCCCGGACACGGCCGCAGGGTCGCACCACACGTCAGCCGGTGCCTGTGGAGCGAGGTGGCAGAGGCCGTCAGTGCCGTGGCCATAACAGCCAGGACAGGCAGCTAGTGCCACAAGAAGGTCAATGACCTAGTCAGAGCAGCCAGGGTGAGTACCGCCCTCCCTATCATCAAGGATGGGTGGCACAGCCCAAGCTGAAACCGACATGGCTGTACCCACCCATGCAGGCTGCATTGGCAGGATGGGCTGTGAACCTATGCCAACATACACACAACCAGTGGTCTGCAAGTATATGTCCGCCAGACACTGTTGCCCTTTATCTCTGTCACCCCTCTCCTCTCCCCCCCTCAGGAGAAGCGTGCCCATAACAACCGGGAGCGTGAGAGGACCGGAGAGGGTCAACCTGAATCGCGCCCCCTCACCGTTCATGAGAGGGCCCTGGACCTTGCAGGCGGACCCGAGGACCGGGAAATTGCGGAAGCAGAGGTCGGGGACGCAGCACCCAGTGAGACCCCCCACTGCCTGCCCTCCTTCACCCCCATCCTCCCTTCCCCCCCCCATCCCCCCTTCATCCCCATCCCTCCTTCGCACCCCCGTCTGCGTGTCTAACCATGCATGCTGTATTGTGTATTGGATTGGATTGGATTTGTTTATTGTCACGTGTACCGAGGTACAGTGAAAAGTGTTTTTCTGCAAGCAGCTCAACAGATCATGGAGTACATGGAAAGAAAAGGGAATAAAAGAAAATACATAATAGGGCAACACAAGGTATTCAATGTAACTACATAAACACTGGCATCGGATGAAGCATACAGGGTGTAGTGTTAATGAGGTCAGTGCATAAGAGGTTCATTTAGGAGTCTGGTAACAGCGGGGAAGAAGCTTGTTTTGAGTCTGTTCCTGCGTGTTCTCAGACTTCTGTATCTCCTGCCCGATGGAAAAAGTTGGAAGAGTGAGTAAGTCGGGTGGGCGGGGTCTTTGATTAGGCTGCCCGCTTTCCCCAGGCAGCGGGAGGTGCAGATGGAATTAATAGATGGGAGGCAGGTTCGTGTGATGGACTGGGCGGTGTTCACGACTCTCTGAAGGTTCTTGAGGTCCAGGGCCAAGCAGTTGGCATGGAGCAGATGGACCCTCTCGACCAATGGGTCCGACTTGTGCGCCCGCACGTGTTTTCGGAGCAGGATGGGTCCGGGTGCTGCCAGCCAGGTCGGGAGGGAGGTCCCAGAGGAGGACTTCCTAGGGAAGACAAGGAGACGTTCGTGAGGTGTTTGATTGGTGGTCGTACAAAGCAGTGACTGGATGGAGTAGAGGGTATCCGGGAGGACTTCTTGCCAGCGAGAGACTGGGAGGTTCCTGGACCGTAGGGCCAGTAGGACGGTCTTCCAGACCGTTCCGTTCTCCCTCTCTACCTGTCCATTACCCCGGTGGTTGTAACTGGTCGTCCTGCTCGAGGCGATGCCCTTGCTGAGCAGGAATTGACGCAGTTCGCCGCTCATAAAGGAGGACACCCTATCACTGTGTATGTAAGCGGGGAACCCGAACAGTGCAAAGATGCTATGGAGGTCCTTGATGACGGTGGTTGCGGTCATGTTGGGGCAGGGGATGGCGAATGGGAACCGGGAGTACTCGTCAATCACGTTCAGGAAGTACGTGTTGCGGTCAGTGGAGGGGAGGGGGCCTTTGAAGTCCATGCTGAGGCGTTCAAAGGGACGGGAAGCCTTTATCAGGTGCGCTTTCTCTGGTCGGTAGCAGTGCTGTTTGCACTCCGCGCAGATTTGGCAGTCCCTGGTGGCTGTCCTGACCACCTCGATGGAGTAGGGCATAGAACATAGAACATTACAGCGCTGTACAGGCCCTTCGGCCCTCGATGTTGCGCCGACCTTTGAAACCACTCTAAAGCCCATCTACACTATTCCCTTATCATCCATATGTTTATCTAATGACCATTCAAATGTTGGCGAGTCCACTACTGTTACAGGCAGGGTATTCCTCGCCCTTACTACTCTCTGAGTAAAGAACCTACCTCTGATATCTGTCCTATATCTATCATCCCTCAATTTTAAGCTATGTCGCCTCGTGCTAGACATCACCATCCGAGGAATAAGGCTCTCACTGTCCACCCTATCTAATCCTCTGATCATCTTGTATGCCTCAATTAAGTCACCGCTTAACCTTCTTCTTTCTAAAGAAAATAACCTCAAGTCCCTCAGCCTTCCCTCATAAGATCTTCCCTCAAGACCAGGCAACATCCTGGTAAATCTCCTCTGCACCCTTTCCAATGCTTCCACATCCTTTCTATAATGCGGCGACCAGAACTGCACACAATACTCCAAATGCGGCCGCACCAGAGTTTTGTACAGCTGCAACATGACCTCAGTGCTCCGAAACTCAATCCCTCTACCAATAAAAGCTAACACACCGTATGCCTTCTTAACAACCCTCTCAACCTGGGTGGCAACTTTCAGGGATCTATGTACATGGACACCAAGATCTCTCAGCTCATCCACACTACCAAGAATCTTACAATTTGCCCAATACTCTGTCTCCCTGTTATTCCTTCCAAAATGAATTACCTCACATTTTTCTGCATTAAACTCCATTTGCCACCTCTCAGCCCAGCTCTGCAGCTTATCTACGTGCCTCTGTAACGTGTTACATCCTTCTGCACTGTCCACAACTCCACCGACTTTAGTGTCATCGGCAAATTTACTCACCCATCCTTCTACACCATCCTCCAGGTCATTTATAAAAATGACAAACAGCAGTGGCCCCAAAACAGATCCTTGTGGTACACCAGGCTGAACATTTCCCATCAATCACCACCCTTTGCCTTCTTCCAGCTAGCCAATTTCTGATCCAAACTGCTAAATCACCCTGAATCCCATGCCTCTGTATTTTCTGCAATAGCCCACCGTGGGGAACCTTATCAAAAGCTTTACTGAAATCGATATACACCACATCAACTGCTTTACCCTCGTCCACCTGTTTGGTCACCTTCTCAAAGAACTCAATAAGGTTTGTGAGGCACGACCTACCCTTCACAAAACCGTGTTGACTATCTCTAATCAAATTATTCCTTTCCAGATGATTGTACATCCTATCTCTTATCAACCTTTCCAAGTCTTTGCCCACAACAGAAGTAAGGCTCACTGGTCTATAGTTACCGGGGTTGTCTCTACTCCCCTTCTTGGACAAGGGGACAACATTTGCTATCCTCCAGTCTTCTGGCACTATTCCTGTAGACAAAGATGACTTAAAGATCAAGGCCAAAGGCTCAGCAATCTCCTCCCTAGCTTCCCAGAGAATCCTAGGATAAATCCCATCCGGCCCAGGGGACTTATCTATATTTACACTTTCCAGAATTGCTAACACCTCCTCCTTAAGAACCTCAAGCCCTTCTAGTCTAGTAGCCTGTACCTCAGTATTCTCCTCGACAACATTGTCTTTTTCCTGTGTGAATACTTACGAAAAATATTCATTTAGCACCTCTCCTATCTCCTCGGACTCCACACACAAATTCTCACTACTGTCCTTGACTGGCCCCACTCTTAGCCTAGTCATTCTTTTATTCCTGACATATCTATAGAAAGCTTTAGCGTTATCCTTGATCCTACCTGCCAAAGACTTCTCATGTACCCTCCTGGCTCTTCTAAGCTCTCTCTTTAGGTCCTTCCTAGCTAACTTGTAACTCTCGAGCGCCTTAACTGAACCTTCACGTCTCATTTTTACGTAGCCTCCTTCTTCCTCTTAACAAGTGATTCAACTACTTTAGGAACCCATGGTTCCCTCGCTCCACCACTTCCACCCTGCCTGACAGGGACATACTTATCAAGGACACGCAGTAGCTGTTCCTTGAACCAGCTCCACATTTCAATTGTGCCCATCCCCTGCAGTTTCCCTCCCCATCCTATGCATCCCAAGACTTGCCTTATCGCATCATAATTGCCTTTCCCCCAGCTATAACTCTTGCCCTGCGGTATATACCTATCCTTTTCCATCGCTAAAGTAAACGTAATCGAATTGTGGTCACTATCACCAAAGTGCGAACCTACCTCCAAATCGAACACCTGTCCAGGTTCATTTCCCAGTACCAAATCCAATATGGCCTCGCCTCTCGTTGGCCTATTTACATACTGTGTCAGGATGTAACATCCTGCACACATTGGACAAAAAAGGACCCATCTAACGTGCTCCAACAATAGAGTTTCCAGTTGCGGGTCTTGACAAAATGGAAAAAGCGAGTGACCCCTGGGTGGCAGAGGTCCTCGTGGAGGGCTCGGAGGCTGTCCACTTGTGCGGTGGCACATGTGCCGCGGGACAGGGCATCAGGAGGCTCGTTTAGCTTCCCAGGACGATACAAGATCTCGTAGTTGTAGGTGGAGTGTTCGATCCTCCACCGCAAGATCTTGTCATTTTTTAATCTTGCCCCGCTATGCATTACCAAACATGAAAGCAACCGACCGTTGGTCCGTGAGGAGAGTGAATCTCCTGCCGGCAAGGTAACGCCTCCAATGTCGCACAGCTTGTACTATGGCCTGGGCCTCCGTTTCGACTGAGGAGTGGTGGATTTCGGAAGCATGGAGGGTACGGGAGAAGTGAGCAATATTGCAATGTCTGCTTTAATGCGGCTGAAGGCATGGCGGGCCTCTATCGACAGGGGACAAACTGTGGATTGGATCAGGGGACGAGCCTTGTCCGCGTAGTTGGGGACCCACTGGGCATAGTAGCTAAAAAACCCGAGGCAACGTTTCAGGGCCTTGGGGCAGTGAGGGAGGGGGAACTCCATAAAGGGGCGCATGCGCTCAGGGTCGGGGCCTATAACTCCATTTCGTACTATGTAGCCGAGGATGGCTAGGCGGTCGGTGCTAAACACGCATTTATCCTTGTTGTAGGTAAGGTTAAGGATTTTAGCGGTCTGGAGACATTTTCGGAGATTGGTGTCGTGGTCCTGCTGGTCATGGCCACAGATGGTGACATTATCGAGATACGGGAATGTTGCCCGTAAACCGTACCGGTCAACCATTCGGTCCATCTCGCGCTGGAAGACCGAGACACCGTTGGTGACACCGAAGGGAACTCTAAAGAAGTGATAGAGCCGCCCATCTGCCTCGAAAGCAGTGTATTTGCGGTCACTAGTATGGATGGGGAGCTGGTGGTAGGCGGACTTGAGATCCACCGTGGAGAAGACTTTATAATGCACGATCCTGTTTCCCAGGTCGGATATGTGGGGGAAAGGGTACTCGTCCAGCTGCGTAAACCTGTTGATGGTCTGACTGTAGTCGATGACCACCCTATGCTTCTCCCCGGTCTTTACCACCACTACTTGAGATCGCCAGGGGCTGTTACTGGCTTCAATGACCCCTTCCCTCAGTAGCCTTTGGACCTCTGACCTAATAAAGATCCGGTCCTGGGCACTGTAGCGTCTGCTCCTGGTGGCGACGGGTTTGCAATCCGGGGTGAGGTTCGCAAACAAGGAAGGCGGGTCGACATTAAGGGTCGCGAGGCCGCAGACAGGAAGGGGGGGGTATAGGGCCGCCGAATTTGAAGGTCAGGCTTTGAAGGTTACACTGGAAGTCTAAACCCAGGAGTGTAGCCACCAGAGGTGGGGAAGGAAATTTTTGAACTCCCTTCCCTGGACTGTGAGGTTTGCTACACAAAATCCCTTTATCCCCACTGAGTGTGAACCCGAAGCCAGGGAGATTTTTTGATTAATGGGGTGGATGAGGAGAGAACAGCGCCTTACCGTGTCAGGGTGTATGAAGCTCTCCGTGCTCCCAGAGCCGATTAGGCAAGACTTCTCGTGCCCGTTGATGAATACGGTCATCGTAGCAGTTGAGAGTGTTCGAGGCTGAGACTGATCCAGAGTCACTGAGGTTATCGCTGCTGTTAAGAGTTCTCTTCAGGCAGTGCGTGGTCAGCCGAGCTGGGGTCCTGGGGGTTCATCCAAGATGGCGGCTCCCATTCGTCGCACATGGCTGGGGGTGCACAAAATGGCGGCGCCCATCCCTCCAACGTGGCGTCTGCGGAACAAGATGGCGGTGCCCGGGGTCCGTACGTGGCCCTGGAATATTTAGATGGCGGCGACCGCTGGCCGCACGGGGCCAGTGGAGAGGTTTGTGGTTGCGGTCCGCATTCGCCGCCGGAGACCGCGGCAACCACACGGGCCTGGCATACCCCCACAAAATGGCCCTTTTTTGCCGCATCCCTTGCAGGTGGATGCGCAGGCCGGGCAGTGCTGGCAGGGGTGCTTGGCCTGCCCGCAAAAGCAGCAGCGAGGCCCCTCGGGGTTGCCAGGCCGCCTTGCAGCGCAGGCCTGTGGGGATATGGGGGAAGTCTCGGGGTCGGCCAGGGAGAGGTTCCACGCTGCCCAGGGGGCTGCCGCGCGGTCGGGAACGTAAGCGCGGGCGTTCCTGGAGGCCACGTCCAGGGAGCCTGCAAGGGCCCGTGCCTTCCTGAGACCCAGGGTGTCCTTTTCGAACAGATGCTGGCGGATTTGTGAAGATAGCATACCTGCCACGAAAGCGACCCGGACTAAGAGTTCCGTGTGTTCGCTCGCCAAAACGTGCGGGCAGCTGCAGCTTCTTCCCAACACCAGGAGTGCACGGTAGAATTCCTCCAGCGATTCCCCAGGGGTTTGTCGCCTTGTCGCAAGCAGGTGCCAGGCGTAGACCTGGTTTACCGGGCGAATATAGTGTCCTTTTAGTAGCTCTATTGCTGCATCAAAGTCTTCCGCTTCCTCGATGAGGGTGTAAATCTCCGGGCTCACCCTTGAGTGCAGGACGTGCAGTTTCTGCTCACCCAGGGTGCGTTTTCGGCCGTCCCGAGATACCCTTTAAAGCACGCCAGCCAGTGCTTAAAAGATTGCTCCTGAGTTCGCGCGTGGGGGCTAAGTTGCAGACACTCTGGCTTGATGGCTCCATCCTTTCTTCTTAAAAAAAAAACTAGCTTATTAAATTGATGCACAATCAATGACCACTAAAGCGAGGTTGTAGTCCAACTGAAGGCTTTAATAAGTTAAATGTTTCCCCCAGAAGCTCAGGTACAGAATGAAGGCTGCTGGGGTGGCACTGGTTCTTTTTAAAAAATATATTTATTAAAGTTTTTTAACACAATTTTTCTCCCTTACAAACAATAACACCCCCCCCCCCCCCGTAACAAAAAGAAAAGAGAAATTGCGTAGAGCAAGATATATACATGGCAAAATGATATATTTACACAGCTTTGTACACTGGCCCTCACCCGTACGTGCCAGTTTCCCCAACCCTTCATGTTATCTCTTGCTCATCCACCCTCCCAGGCAGTCCCCCCTTTCCCCCCCCCCCCCTCGCAGGACGTCCCCTCCACCCCCCCCCCCACCCCCAAGGTTGCTGCTGCTGCTGACTGACCTTCCTCTAACACTCCGCGAGATAGTCTAGGAACGGTTGCCAACGCCTGTAGAACCCCTGCGCAGACCCTCTCAAGGCGAACTTAATCCTCTCCAACTTTATGAACCCAGCCATATCATTTATCCAGGCCTCCAGGCTGGGGGGCTTCGCCTCCTTCCACATTAGCAAGATCCTTCGCCGGGCTACTAGGGACGCAAAGGCCAGAATGTCGGCCTCTTTCGCCTCCTGCACTCCCGGTTCGTCCACTACTCCAAATATTGCTAGCCCCCAGCTTGGCTTGACCTGGACTTTCACCACCTGAGATATTGCTCCCGCCACTCCTCTCCAGAACCCCTCCAATGCCGGGCATGACCAAAACATATGGACATGGTTCGCCGGGCTCCCTGAGCACCTTCCACATCTGTCCTCTACCCCAAAGAACCTACTCAACCTCGCCCCCGTCAAGTGCGCTCTGTGGACCACCTTAAATTGTATCAGGCTGAGCCTGGCACACGAGGAGGTGGAATTAACCCTACCTAGGGCATCAGCCCACAGACCTTCCTCGATCTCCTCCCCCAGCTCCTCCTACCATTTACCCTTCAACTCTTCTACCAGCGCTTCCCCCTCTTCTTTCAACTCCTGGTGTATTTCCAACACCTTGCCCTCCCCGACCCATACACCCGAGATCACCCTATCTTGAACTTCTTGTGCCGGGAGCAACGGGAATTCCCTCATCTGTCGCCTCACAAAAGCCCTCACCTGCATATATCTAAAGGCATTTCCCGGAGGTAACTCGAACTTCTCCTCCAGTGCCCCTAGGCTCGCAAACGTCCCGTCGATGAACAGGTCCCCCAACCTTACAATCCCCGCCCGATGCCAGCTCTGGAAACCCCCGTCCATCTTCCCCGGGACAAACCGGTGGCTACCCCTGATCGGGGACCACACCGATGCTCCCATTGCACCCCGGTGCCGTCTCCACTGGCCCCAGATCCTTAGCGTTGCCGCCACCACCGGGTTTGTGGTATACTTTGTCGGCGAGAGCGGCAGCGGTGCCGTCACCAACGCCCTCAGGCTCGTTCCTTTACAGGACGCCATCTCCATCCTCTTCCATGCCGCCCCCTCTCCCTCCATAACCCACTTGCGGATCATCGCCACATTTGCTGCCCAGTAGTAGCTCCCCAGGTTTGGCAGCGCCAACCCTCCTCGGTCCCTACTGCGTTCCAGGAACCCTCTCCTTACTCTCGGGGTCTTATTCGCCCACACAAACCCTACAATACTCCTGCCTACTCTCTTAAAAAAGGCCATAGTGATCACGATGGGAAGGCACTGAAACACAAACAGAAACCTCGGAAGGACCACCATTTTGACCGACTGCACTCTACCCGCCAGCGAGAGCGGTAACATGTCCCATCTTTTGAAATCCTCCTCCATTTGCTCCACCAACCTCGTCAGATTCAGTTTATGTAGGGTCCCCCAACTCCTGGCTATCTGGATCCCCAGATACCGAAAGCTCCCCGCCGCCCTCCTCAGCGGTAGGCCCCCTATCCCTCTTTCTTGGTCCCCCGCCTGTAATACAAAGAGCTCACTCTTCCCTACATTGAGCTTATCGCCCGAAAACTCCCCAAACTCCCTTAGAGTCTGCATGACCTCCACCATCCCCTCCATTGGATCCGCCATGTACAGCAACAGGTCATCCGCATATAGCGACACCCGATGCTCTTCTCCCCCTCGGACCACCCCCCTCCATTTATTAGACTCCCTCAATGACATGGCCAATGGTTCGATCGCCAATGCGAACAACAGGGGGGACAGGGGGCACCCCTGCCTCGTCCCTCGGTGCAGTCGAAAGTACTCCGTCCTCCGCCGGTTCGTCACTACGCTCGCCATCGGGGCTCTGTAAAGGAGCTTAACCCAATTGATAAACCCTACCCCGAACCCAAACCTACGCAGCATCTCCCAGAGGTACTCCCACTCTACTCGGTCAAAGGCCTTCTCCGTGTCCATAGCTGCCACTATCTCCGCCTCTCCCTCCTCCGATGGCATCATTATCACGTTTAAGAGCCACCGCACATTGGTGTTTAGTTGCCTGCCCTTTACAAATCCCGTCTGGTCCTCGTGGATTACCCCCAGGACACAGTCCTCGATCCTCGTGGCCAGCACTTTTGCCAGCAACTTTGCATCCACATTGAGGAGCGAGATCGGCCTGTACGATCCACATTGCAGTGGGTCCTTGTCCCGCTTTAGGATCAAAGAAATTGTCGCTTCCGACACTGTCGGGGGCAGGGTCCCCTCCTCTCTTGCCTCATTAAAGGTCCTCACCAGTAGCGGGGCCAAAAGGTCTGCATACTTCCTGTAGAACTCCACCGGGAATCCGTCCGGTCCCGGGGCCTTCCCCGCATGCATGCTCCCCAAACCCTTGCTCAGCTCCTCCAACCCAATTGGTGCCCCCAAACCAGCCACCTCTTGCTCCTCCACCCTCGGGAATCTCAGCTGATCTAGGAATCGTCTCATCCCCTCTTCCCCCGCTGAGGGCTGGGATCTGTACAGCTCTTCATAAAAGGCTTTGAATACCTCGTTTATTTTCGTCGCACTCCGAACCGTGGCTCCCCTTCCATCTTTGACTCCCCCTATTTCCCTCGCTGCCATCCTCTTACGGAGCTGGTGTGCCTTTTCCCCATACTCGTAGGTCGCCCCCTGCACTTTCCTCCACTGTGCCTCCGCCTTCCCTGTGGTCAACAGGTCAAACTCCGTCTGGAGCCGTCGTCTTTCCCCAAGTAATCTTTCCTCCGGGGCCTCTGCGTATCTCCTGTCCACTCTCAAAATCTCCCCCACTAACCTCTCCCTTTCCATACCCTCTGTCTTCTCCCTATGAGCCCTAATGGAAATTAGCTCTCCCCTGATCACCGCCTTCAACGCCTCCCATACCACCCCCACCCGCACCTCCCCGTTGTCATTGGCCTCCAAGTACCTTTCGATACACCCCCTCACCTTCCCACACACCACCTCGTCCGCCAGCAGTCCCACATCCAGCCGCCACAACGGGCGTTGGTCCCTCTTCTCTCTCAGCTCCAGTTCCACCCAGTGCGGGGTATGGTCCGAAACGGCTATAGCCGAATACTCCGTCCCGTCCACCCTCGGGATGAGCACCCTACCCAGAACAAAGAAATCTATCCGGGAGTAGGCTTTGTGTACATGGGAGAAGAAAGAATATTCTCTGGCTTGCGGCCTTGCAAACCGCCATGGGTCCACTCCCCCCATCTGATCCATAAACCCCCTAAGTACCTTGGCCGCCGCCGGCCTCTTTCCAATCCTTGATTTGGAGCGGTCCACTGCTGGATCCAACACTGTATTGAAGTCCACTCCCATTATCAGTCCTCCTATCTCCAGGTCCGGAATGCGCCCCAACATGCGCTTCATGAATCCTGCATCATCCCAGTTCGGGGCGTATACGTTTACCAACACCACCCACGTCCCTTGCAGCCTACCGCTCACCATTCCATATCGCCCTCCATTGTCCGCTACAATAGTCGTGGCCTCAAATGACACCTGCTTTCCCACCAATATTGCCACCCCTCTATTCTTCGCGTCCAGTCCCGAGTGGAATACCTGTCCTACCCATCCCTTTCTTAGCCTGACCTGGTCCGCCACCTTCAGGTGTGTCTCTTGGAGCATGGCCACGTCCGCCTTCAGTCCCTTTAAGTGCGCGAACACTCGAGCCCTCTTCACCGGCCCATTGAGGCCCCTCACATTCCACGTTATCAGCCGGATTGGAGGGGCTCTCACCAGCCCCCCCCACGCCCCGTCGACTAGCCATCTCCTTTTCTGGGCCAGTCCCGTGTCCACGCCTCCCTCACCCTCCAGTCCCCCAGAGGGGGGACCCCCGTCCCGACCACCTCTTCTTGTGGCACTGGTTCTTATACCCCGCCTAGCAGGGCGGAGCTATCATACATTCTAACCAATAGAAAGCATACAGTTCCACCAATGGTTCTTCAGCCTATCAGGTACCGTAATACCTATAATACCACTGTCAAAAACCCTTTTTTTTAAATACAGACAGCAAGTTTGCATTCCTTACAGAAAACAGGTACTATGTTGAAATCATCAAATGAGCTGAAAACATTCTTTAGATTGCAGAGAGAGATCGATACACATGTGCTTTCATTTACTGCAGCATTCAAACTCACAGCCAAAACTAAAAAAAGAGCTGTCAAATGGCTTCTTGCTCAAACCAGCTCAAACCACAAAATAAAAGACAGAGCAGAGCTCAGCTCCACCCACACTCTGACATCACTGCAGCTATTTGATAAACACCCATTTCTTAAAGGTACGCACACACATGACAGGATAGAGTGGGGGGGTGGGCATAGGTAGGGTGGCCTTTCAGAGGGTCGGTGCAGACTTAATGGTTGAATGGCCTCCTTCTGCTCTGCAGTAATTCTATGGTTCTACCTCTCACTTATGTTACCTCCCAGCTCCGTGCGCTTCGGGCTTTGTAAAGATATGAGGTTAAATTTGCATGCAGAGATAAAAATACTTGTACTAATAATGAAGGTCCCTCACTCACGTGGGTCAATGGACAGAGGTTTAGAAACTGAAGCCCAAGACAACAGTTAAAAAACCCACAATGGCATGTAATAAAATGGGATTAAAGCAACAGTTACTACAGTTCATAATTGTTGCTGCGGTTGAAAGCAACTTCGAATGACCTGCGAATGTGATGAGGCGGATTCTGGATTAAAGTTGTCACAAACCAGGCTGATGGTATCTGCGAGGGTATCCCAACTTGGAACACTGGTATCTCTGTGGTGTATAGTTTTGTTTTTGGAATGTGTGTGAGGAGCCACGTGAAGGCCCAGTGAGAATAACCAGCCTAGTTTTTGTGTAACAATTATTGAAGACAATAGTCTTTATTAAAAAGATTATTATTATTAAATTAAAAAGACAGCTACATACAAACAGGACTACAATACTCTAGGACAATTAAGTACATGAATCACTAAACACAGACATACATAGTTTATGTAAAATGCACCCCTTTTGCCAAAATAAATCCCAAGATCCCTGAACTCCTTAAAACTTTGTCTTTCCCCAAACAACACCCAACTTAAATAAATCTAAAAAGTGAAATCCAGCTTAAAGTTACCACACAATAAAAGGCTGATAATCAAATCTGGGAAACGCCTTTTCCTGGTCCAGAGAAGATACTTAAACTGTGTTTACAAAGGTTTCTGTATGACCTTGGCTCTAAGACTTAGATGTGAAACTGACCTCTCAGGCTCTTAGATGTTAACTGGCCTCCCTGCTTCTGAGGATGTTGGCAATTATATAATTTTCCCCTTTGATTCTTTATTCTATCTATGTGGCTGTCTGCCTCTCTCCAATTCCTTAACTCTAGAAATTAGCTTGTGCATACCCCACTATCTTTCAGCCATTTAGGTAGGTTGTTTCTACTAATGGGGTGATTTACGCCTGATTCTGACTGTGTACAGTGTGAAGGAGAAGGTCCTGAGCTGGGCCAAGCAGAAGCGGGTGGTGCAGTGGGCTGGAGCTGGTATACGTGTATACCAGGACTTTACGGTGGAGCTGGCGAGGAGGCGGGCTGCCTTCAACCGGGTGAAGAGGGCACTGTACATGAGCAAGGTGCAGTGCGGCATTGTATATCCAGCGAAGCTGAGGGTGACTTACAAGCTCAGGGACTTCTATTTTGGAACGGCGGAAGCAGCGGAGGAGTTTGCGAAGGCAGTAGGACTGTGGCAGAACTGACAAATTGAGAAATGGCCATATACCGATGTAACCTCATGACTGTATTTTCTCCTTTTTTGTTTCACTGCGTGCGGGTGTAGGGGTTAAAGGAGCCAATGTTGTAGATATTTGGACAACGGAAGGGATGGGACTTACACTCGAAATGAGGGCTCTTTGGGGTGTAGGTGGATATGCGGGGTGTGTGTGCTAAAAGGGGATCTCTGGGCTTTCCTAGGGCCGGGCAAGGGGGAAAGGGACCCGGGCGGGGGCCTCCACGCTGGCCGGTTTAAGACGGCCAGTGAACGGGAGTGAGGTGGGGGAGGGGCTGCGGCCATCAGAGCCTGGCAGAACAGGGTCCGACTGGTCTAGCCAGGGTGGAAAGTTGGGGGGAAGGAACCGAGGTTGGGAGGAGGAGTTTTAGAAGAGGCAGTGGACGGGAGGAGCTGGAGACTTGGGGGAGTGGGGGGGCTGTAAAACTCTTGGGTATCATGTACGGTACTCTTTCAGAGGCTGGATGGCGTTGAGTGTAGGGGGGAAGGGGGAGTGGACTCTATAGGTCAATGGTGACCATGGGCGGTCCCGGACTCCTTTTTCTTTATCTCCTTTGTTTTTTGTTTCCACCGTGGGAGGGTTTGGTTTATTGGATGCATATATTGACAGGTGGACTGTTGTTTGGGGTGGTGGGAAGATGGGATCATTGGTATTGTTAAGGGGATTGATTTTGTATTTGTTACCATTTACTGTTTGTGGGTGGGGTGTAACTTTTTGAAGGAAAATGTGAAAATGTAGAATAAAAAAATATTTTTAAAAAAAGAATTGGGGGTTGTGACTGGTGTCCTGGCCAATATTTATCCTTCAACCAGCATCACTAATAAAGCATAACTTGACCATTTAACATATTGCTGTTTATGGGGGATTTCTTCTTTATGACAAACAATTTTAATGAGGTATTCTTGGCATTGTAAACAGTAGAATTACAGAACGAGAAAACAAAAGGACTGCACAATAAACAAAGTACATAGTGCAATTGCCGTAACCCGTCCCACCCAGATCTGCCTAATTGACCCCCTATGCTACATACCCCTAACCCCCCCCCCCCGCTGACAATTAATTCTCCGTAAAGAAGTCAATGAATGGCTGTCACCTCCAGGCGAACCCTAACAACGACCCTCTCAAGGCGAACTTAATTTTCTCCAAGCCCAGGAAACTCGCCATGTCTGACAGCCAGGCTTCTGACTTCGGGGGCTTTGAGTGCCTCCAAGCTAGAAGTATCCGTCTCCGGGCTACAACAAAGGCCAAAACATCGGCCTCTTTCTCCACCTGGACTTCCGGGGCCTCTGAAACCCCAAATATCGCTACCTCTGGACTCATTGCCACCTTTATGTTCAATACTCTAGACATGATGGCCCTTGCCAGTATCTCCTAAGTTTTGGACACACCTAAAACATGTGGACGTGGTCTGCCGGTCCTCTCAGACACTTTACATACCTGTCCTCTACGCCAAAGAATCTGCTCATCCGGGACACTGTCATGTGGGCCCGGTGGACGACCTTAAATTGAATCAGGCTGAGCCTGGCACATGTTGCAGTCCTATTAAACCTGCTCAGCGCATCCGCCCACAGGCCTTCCTCAATCTCCCCTCCCAACTCCTCCTCCCATTTATGCCTCAGCTCCTCGGTCTGCATCTCCTCCGCCCCCATGAGCTCCTTGTAAATATCCGAGACATTTCCCTCCCCCACCCATCCTCTACAACACTCCCCTATCTTGGATCCCCCTCAGTGGCAAGAGTGGAAAAGATGGCACCTGCTTGTGCAAAAAGTCCCGCACCTGAATATACCGGAATTCATTCCCCCTCGTCAACCCAAACTTGGCCTCCATCGCCCTCAAGCTAGGGAAGCTCCCTTCCAAGAACAAATCTCCCATCCGCTCAAACCCCGCCCTCCGCCATACCTGAAACTCCCCGTCCAACCTCCCCGGGCAAACCAATGGTTGTCACATATCGGGGACCAGACCGATGCTCCCGTTGCTCCCACTGTCCCCAGATCCGAAGGGCCGCCACCACTACAGGACTGGTGGATAAGCGCGCCGGCGGGAACGGCAGAGGCGCCATCACCAACGCCCCCAGACTGGTACCCCTAAGTGAGGCTGCTTCAACCTGTTCCCAAGCCGACCCCCCCCCCCCCGCCCCCCACACACTTCCTTATCATGGCTATGTTGGCCGCCCAATAATAGTTGCTGAAATTTGGCAGTGCAAGCCCTCCTTCCCCCCGGTTCCGCTCGAGCATCACCCTCATCACTCGTGGGGACTTGCCCGCCCATACAAAGCCCAAAATGATCTTAAAAAAGGGACGTGGAATGAAAATGGGGAGACACTGGAACACGAATAAGAATCTCGGGAGGACCGTCATTTTAACTGTCTGTACTCTCCCAGCTAACGACAGCGGGAGCTCATCCCACCTCCGGAACTCCCCTCGCATCTGATCTACCAGCCAGGACAGGTTCAGCTTGTGCAGTCGACCCTAATCCCGCGCCATTTGTATTCCCAGGTACCTCAAACTGTCCCCAACTAACCGGAACGGCAGCTCCCTGAGCCGGTCCCCTTGGCCCCTCTCCTGAACTACAAACATTTCACTTTTCGTCATAATCAATTTGTACCCTGAAAACCCCCCGAATTTCCCCAGGGTCGCCATGATTCTGTCCATCCCCGCCATCGGGTCCGAAATGTACAAGAGCAGATCATCTGCGTACAATGAGACTCTGTGCTCCATGCCCCCCCTCCGAACCAGCCCCTTCCAACCCTCTGAAGCCCTCAGAGCAATTGCCAGAGGCTCGACAGCTAGTGCAAACAGCAGTGGGGAGAGGGAGCACCCCTGTTTCGTCCCGCGGTGCAGTCTAAAATAGTCGGAAGTCGTCCTGTTTGTCCTCACACTCGCCTCCGGGGCCTGATATAGCAGCCTGACCCAGTCGATGAAACCCACCCCAAATCCAAACCGTCCCAGCACCTCCCATAAGTAGTCCCACTCTACCCGGTCAAATGCCTTCTCCGCATCCATTGCCACCACTACCTCCACCTCCTTTCCCTCTGGGGGCATCATGATTACATTGAGCAATCTTCTTTTATTCGCTACCAGTTGCCTACCTTTAACGAACCCTGTTTGGTCCTCCCTAATAACACTAGGCACACAATCCTCAATCCTAGTGGTCAAAAGCTTTGCCACCAGTTTAGCATCCACGTTAAGAAGGGAGATCGCCTGTAAGACCCACACGACTCCGGGTTCTTGTCCCGTTTTAAAATCAAGGAGATGGTAGCCTGCAGCATCGTCTGGGGCAGCACCCCTCTGTCCCTCGCCTCATTAAAAACCTTGACCAGCAGCGGCCCAATATCCCGGAGAACTTTTTATAAAATTCTACTGGGTACCCATCTGGCCCCGTGGCTTTACATGACTGCATGGCCTTTTAAGCCCTCATATCTCCTCAGCTCTGATCGGGGCGCCCAGCCCTTCTACTAGCTCCCTGCCCACTTTTGGGAATGTCAGGCCGTCTAAGAAGCGTCTCATCCCCTCCGGCCCCGCGGGGGACTCCGTGCTATAGGGTTTGCTATAAAAGTCCTTGAAAGCTCTGTTCACACCCGCCAAATCCCCTACCAAGTTACCGCCTCCATCCACCACTTTACCTATTGCCCTAGCCGCCTCCCTCTTTCTGAGCTGCTGAGCCAGCGTCCTGCTGGCTTTCTCTCCATGTTCATATACCGCACCCCTCGCCTTTCTGAGCTGCTCCACTGCCTTACCCGTGGACACCGCCCCAAACTCCGCCTGCAGTCTCCTCTGTTCTCTCAAGAGCTCCTCACTTGGGACCTCGCATACCTCCTGTCAATCTGCAGAATCTCCGCTAACAGTCGGTTCGCTTCTGCCCTGTCTGTCTGGATCCTGTGAGCCCGGATTGAAATCAGCTCCCCTCTCACCACTGCCTTGAGCGCCTCCCACACCACCGCTGCTGAGACTTCCCCCGTATCGTTGACCTGCAAGCAGTTTTGTACACACTTCCTCACCCTCTCGCACATCCCTTCATCCGCCAGCAGTCCCACATCCAGCCTCCAGTGTGGGCGCTGGAAGCTCTCTTCACTTACCTGTAGCTCGACCCAATGCGGGGCATGGTCGGAAATGGTGATTGCCAAATACTACGCATCCACCACCCCTGTCAGTAGATCCCAACTCAGTATTAAAAAATCGATCCGGGTGTGGACCCTATGGACGTGTGAGAAAAAGGAGAACTCCTTCCCTGTCGGCCTTCTAAACCTCCACGGGTCAACTCCATGAACTCCCTCAGCTCTTTTCCCATTGCTGACACTCTGCCTGCTCTTGAGCACAACCGGTCCAGGCCTGGATCCATAACTGTTTGAAGTCCCCTCCCATAACCAGCTTGTGTGAATCCAGGTCAGGTATCTTCCCCAGCATTTATGGGGGATTTCTGTGAGCAAATTGGCTGTCACGTTTCATAAGTCACAACTGTAAAGCACATGAGCAATTTGGTAAAGAAATTAAGCATTCTGAAATACGAAACACCACGCCATTTTGTTGACTATTACTCACGCCTAATTCCCTTTCGCAGGATAACCTCTAGAATATCACACATGGAGGCAAGATGAGGGTTGCAATCTGTGATGGAATCCTTGTCTGCCTGGATGTTCAGGATGCACGCTGTCGAGGAAACAGAACGACTTCTATTACATTGGTGCAGGTGGTTACATTGGAAAGTAAAGTCAATCTGGGTCCCGAGAACAAAATGCAGCACCTAAGTGGTTCAAATGTGGCAAGGCACAGGTGCTCTCAGGGGTGAGGAAGCCTCAGAAGCCTCCTCCTGCACCTATTTTCTATGTCCGGTGGATGATCATGATTGAACATCATGTCATCTTCTTCCTGTCAAGTAGCTACACAGAGTTTTAGCTGGTCAATCATACCTTAAGTTGACAAGCACATGTCCATGTAAAGAATTCACTTCAAATGGTTTTAGAAAGAAGATTTTAGATAAAGGTACCCTGGCTTAGATGCCTGTAAAAGAGGCAATTTGTGTAAATAGATAGCGTATAAACAATGTGGTTTTATAACCTAAGAATTACTAATATCAGAAAGGACAGACATACAATTAAAAGAAGTTACACAAAATGGCTGTTAGCTGAGTTAGCAATACTAAAGATACCAAATGACCTTTAGCTGAATTAGCCACATTCCTGAACAACGATTAGCTGGGTTGAGTTGCAAACTGGTATAAATAACATCATTTAATTACAGACAGCAGAGTTAATCAGGGAGACAAGAATGATTGATATCAAGGCATTGAATGGGAAACAGACATGGGAGATTCTGGAGAGTACTTCACCAGCGAGTGATAACAGCTCCACAGGACAAGGATCATTGTTCATCCTCGCCAGCCCAGGGTCTCCAGGTGCAGGCAGGAAAGATAATTTTAAACAGTTAGTATGAGTGACTTCTTCATGAAGTTAGGGATTGGTCAGGTACCAACCCACTTTACATAATGTCAAATTTAATTGGATATATAACTAATGTATGTAATCTATAATCAGTATTATTGGACAAGGACAACCCTAAATGGGCTGTGTAGCTGTTTTGAAATATGTTTTAGAATGGATGTTTTCTTTTGTTCGGTGGAGAGACAGTCTGGGACTTTAACAGACACCACCGGCAAAACAAACCGTTTGATGCGAGGACCAGCAGCCCTGGGAGTTGAGAGATTTATTTGAGATCCTCTCCCGCTAACAGTTCCTGTTTATTAGTCCATGGCAAAATCCTAAATTGCCTTCTGTGCTATGCGATAATCCACTTGCTCCAGAAGGTATGACAATTAGTTTAATTATTTGGCACCTTCTGAATGTTTTATGTGCAAGGATATGCTTTTATTAAGGCTCAGATCGCAAGAGAAAATTTGGAAGGCTTTCAGGCATCATATAAAATCATCTGAGGCAGAACTTGTTTTAAGTGACTAGTTATTATAAAATAGGGCAGCATAGGGAATGAAAAGCCCGTTATGGTAATAGGTTGTGATGGTAAGAAATCGTTTATGATGCCATCCTGGGCAAGTGCGCAGTCAATTTCATCCCCATGTGCCCCGGAGTCATAACACAAGTGAATTAACCAATAATTCTACTAAGAATTCCCAACATCTTTGGCCCTTGGCTGTCCAATATTAAGGTCACCAGCTTTGTAAGTTTAAACACAATTACTATTTATTTATAACAAGAACAAATATGAATGTGCAGTAAATACAGCTGCTTATGACACACTAATACCTAACTCTCACTTTAATTGCCCCATCCTCCACACACACACAAGACAGACACATACACAAGGGTGGAAATGCATAACAATAGTAAGGATTAAGCTCAAAATATAGCCCTTGCATCATTGGTGAGTTGTTTATGGCACTTTTTTCACAGTATGAGTGTGGATTAGAATGTCTGGTTGACAGCCCGTAATGATCTTCCTTGCAGTTCGCAATATCCCACTCTAAACTTTTCCAGGAGAGGCCCCTGGCTTCACATCACCCTGTTCTGGAATGAACGTTAATAGATTCTTATCTCTATTTAAAATTGCAGTTTTGCAAATGCCTGATTCTGCTCAACCATTTCATCCAAAGGTCACTTCTACAAAGTCTAACTGCCATGCTTCGTCAGAAATATGCTGGAAGGCTGCAACCAATTTTATGTGCTCACATATCCTGCAAGGGGCAGAGGCCATGCACTAAACGTGAGCATCATCCACTGGATACATTTTGGGCAGTGCAACATTTTAAGTACATCACAGGTCTGCAGTCTGTCACTTCACATTCAACACGCACACAAAACGAACAAAGGTGTTGGAATTCACAGTGGTACTGATAACAACAACAAAAATGACAGCTTTGCTGCCTCAGTTATCAACTTAAAAGAGATCCTCATAATTGTCCACTTCCCCTAATTTACTTTGAATCACATCCAGTTATGAAAGAACCAATTAGGGAAGCTGCGGATGTGATTCTGGATGGCTTCTCTTACCATATTTAAAAATCATCACATTTACAGGCCATGCCACAACCAGGAAGTTAGTACAAGATGATGTACCATAAACACTCTCTCCAGTATGCAAATATTTGGCAACTTCACAGCCATCCGATAAACTTCTAATCAACAGTAAATATTTTGTCTGACAGTGCCATGATCACTCTTCCCCTGTGTCACAGAAGTTCATACTGTACTTCAGAAGGTAAACCTTTAATTCATCGTCTTGGTGGAAATAGATAGCACTTAACAATCGTAGTCAACCCTGTTACATTCATACAGTAGTTTCTAATACACAAAGATAACTCCACAGTGAAGATAATGCCGAAAAAGCAGTCAAGAAGCAATAGTATCAGAAGAGAGTTAGGCACAGAAACCTCAACTGATTTTTCTGAAGCAACTGAAAATTAAACTCCTTCAATAGCTTCAATCACAATGAATGATGCCATAGAGAGTGGTCCTGTAGATTTAGGAACTTTACAACAACAATATAATCTGCATGCCAAAGTCATTGCATGGCATAAGCTAGATAGGTCAACTGCCTAACCAATTCCTTGGGTTGTAGATACCATTTTATCCAAAGTTTCAACTGCAGAATAACTTTGATGCACAAGACAGAAGAGAAAGATGCTACCTTGTGTGTTCCTCTGAAGTGGGACAAGAATTGGTGTACCTGTTACACTCACATCCAAGAGGTAGCCACTTTTCAGCCAATATCGTGAATCGGAACATTCTTGAAATAACATGAAGACCAAATATGTGAGATCTATGTGTGTCATGTTGGCTACCAACAGAATCGTCCTGCTCATCCCAACAAAGCCCTTTTAAAGAGTGAACCACCAACAGAAGGTTCATGGATACATCTACAAATTGATTCATTTGTCTCAAGACAATTATGACTATGCACTGAGCATGATAGATCAATTTACTAAATAGATTGAAGGATTCCCCTGCTAAAATAATACTGCACTCATGCTCACAAATCTTTTATTGAGTGAGGTAACCTTAGATGCGGACTACCACTGCAGGGAGATGACAACAAAGGTTCACATTTTACAGGTGCATTTTAGGATATATTGTACAAAGACTGGTGTCAAACAACATAAGTGTGAGACTTATGCTGTTTGACACCAGTCTTTGGACACTTATATTCTTTCAGTTAAATCTCATGGGATCCAGGGTGAGGTCGTCAATTAGATACAAAATTGGCATGATGACAGAAGACAAAGGGTGGTTGTAGAGGGTTATTTTTCAAACTGGAGGCCTGTGCTGGGTCCACTGTTATTTGTTATTCATATTAATGATTTGAATGAGAATTTAGGAGACAGGTTAGTAAGTTTGCATATTACACCAAGAGTTGTGGCATAGTGGACAGGGAAGAAGGTTATCTAGGATTGCAACAGGATCTTGATCAATTGGGTCAGTGGGCCGATAAATGGCAGATGGAGTTTAATTTAGATAAATGGGAGGTGATGCATTTTGGTCGAATCGGGGAGGACCTACTCAGTTAATGGTAGGGTGTTGGGGTAAGTTACAGAACAAAGAGATCTAGGAGTACAGGTTCATAGCTCCTTGAAAGTGGAGTCACAGGTGGACAGGGTGGTGAAGAAGGCATTCAGCATGCTTGGTTTCATTGGTCAGAACATTGAATACAGGAGTTGGGACGTCTTGTTGAAGTTGCAGGTAGGGAATATGCAGGTAGTTGCAGGTAGGTCTAATGCAGGTAGGGAATATACAGTGAATGGTAGAACCCTCAAGAGTATTGAAAGTCAAAGAGATCTAGGAGTACAGGTCCACAGGTCACTGAAAGGGGCAACACAGGTGGAGAAGGTAGTCAAGAAGGCATACGGCATGCTTGCCTTCATTGGCCGGGGCATTGAGTATAAGAATTGGCAAGTCATGTTGCAGCTGTGTAGAACCTTAGTTAGGCCACACTTGGAGTATAGTGTTCAATTCTGGTCGCCACACTACCAGAAGGATGTGGAGGCTTTAGAGAGGGTGCAGAAGAGATTTACCAGAATGTTGCCTGGTATGGAGGGCATTAGCTATGAAGAGCGGTTGAATAAACTCGGTTTGTTCTCACTGGAACGAAGGAGGTTGAGGGGAGACCTGATAGAGGTCTACAAAATTATGAAGGGCATAGACAGAGTGGATAGTCAGAGGCTTTTCCCCAGGGTAGAGGGGTCAATTACTAGGGGGCATAGGTTTAAGGTGAGAGGGGCAAGGTTTAGAGTAGATGTACGAGGCAAGTTTTTTACGCATGGGGTGGTGGGTGCCTGGAACTCGCTACCGGAGGAGGTGGTGGAAGCAGGGACGATAGTGACATTTAAGGGGCATCTTGACAAGTACATGAATAGGATGGGAATAGAGGGATACGGACCCAGGAAGTGTAGAAGATTGGAGTTTAGTCGGGCAGCATGGTCGGCACGGGCTTGGAGGGCCGAAGGGCCTGTTCCTGTGCTGTACATTTCTTTGTTCTTTGTTCTTTGTACAAGACTAGTAAGGCCACACTTGGAATACTGTATGCAGTTCTGGTCACCCTATTAAAGAGAGGATGTTATTAAACTAGAAAGAGTGCAGAAAAGATTTCCTAGGATGCTACCGGCACTTGACTGTTTAAGTCATAAGTAGAAGCTGGATAGGGGTGATCTTATAGAGGTCTATACAGTAATGAGGGCATTGATAAGGTAGATCAACATCTTTTCCCAAAGCGTCTAAAACTAGAGGGCATAGGTTTATGGTGAGAGGGGAGAGATGCAAAAAGCTCCAGAGAGACAATCTTTTCACACACAGAGTGGTGAGTGTCTGAAATGAGCTGCCAGGGGCAGTAGTAGAGGCGGGTACAATTTTGTCTTTTAAAAAACATTTAGACAGTTTTATGGGTAAGATGGGTATAGAGGGATATGGGCCCAATGCAGGCATTGGGACTAGCTTAATGGTAAAAACTGGGTGGCTTGGACAAGTTGGGCTGAAGGCCTGTTTCCATGCTGTAAACCTCAATGACTAGAACTGTTCAAGGTCACAGAAAGTTAGTTTGCTAGGTGTTCTAATCTGATGTACATTCCATTCAGAAGCTGTCTTCTTGCAGAATTTGCAGTGCAGTGTCATGTATTTTGAGGCATGTTAAAAGAACCTTTAATTATGTTTTGTTTTAAAGCCAAGCCTTTTGAAATAACTAATTATTTAAATGTTCAAGTGTAACCAATTGAGACTTATACCTTTAAATCATGTTGTTGGATGTTATAATTCACCCTCAGTATAATTTAAAAGACACATAACATTGGAGGCTACAGTCAGGAATCCACATGTTGCATTTAAGATGGCAGTTTCCTTTCACTTGTTAATTTATTTCTGGAAATGGTCACATTTGTGATCTTGTCGGATGGCCTCATTTATATTACAAGAACACTTGTAGCTAAAGCTATAAATGATTTATTAGCATTAACTGTGGGTCAACTATATCCAAATCCACAGATGAATAACAGTAAGATCATGCAAAAGCAACCTCTCTCCAGCTTCCTCCAGCCAGTCTGAGTGGTCACCTGACTCTAACATTCACTTATATACTAGTGTGACTCCTAGTGGTCAGCCAGTGAATTACAACACAACCATGATACCACCACATCCCCTTTCCTTTGAAGGAATAAATTAAGACATTACCATTAGTATATGTACATGTGATATGTACACCCTCTTCGTCTAACAGTATTCATTTTTTTCTTTAAAATTGGTTTAACAAGTGTATACATATCACTGTCTGTGTAGAGGCTGCACATTCGCCCCGTGTCTGCATGGTTTTCCTCCAGGTGCTCCGGTTTCCTCCCACAGTCCAAAGATGTGCAGATCAGGTGGATTGACCATGCTAAATTGCCCTTAGTATCCAAAAAAAGATTAGCTGGGCTTACTGGGTTACAAGGATAGGGTGGAGGGTGCTCTTTCCAAGAGCTGGTAAGACTCGATGGGCCGAATGGCCTTCTTCTGCACTGTAAATTCTATGATTCTATACAGGACAACAAGCATAGTATGTACAAATAATCCAAACCTACAAATTGAGTCGATCAGATTTTCCTCTGACTCTGGTTGATCTTTTCAAAGTTTGACCTTGCTGCTCAGAATTTGTAGATTCAATGTTCTCCATGACATTCTCATGGTCAGGAACAGCTGAACTATCTGACACTGCAGCTGACATTGATTCTGACGTAGATTTGTCATCCATCATGTTGTTGTGAAAGAGTGGGCAACGATTTATTCTTAAAACCAACCCTTCCTCTGTAGATTATAGGAACAAGGTGCTACTTCTTCAAGTACAATGGCTTTTCTCGACCAATTACCTGAATCTTCTATTCTCACAATGTCATCACCACTCAGAGGTGGTAAAGTTCCAGACACTCTATTATAGAACTGCTTTTGTTTTGCTTTAATGTTTTGTATTTCCTGCAGTACCACTGCATTCTCTTCCAAGTGTGAAAGTGTGGTACGCAACATTCTATTCATGAGTAACTGCTAGCGATCTACCATGTGACAATGGTGACGCTCTGTAACTCAATAGTGCGAGATATGGATCAGATTGGCAGTCCATTGCTTTCTTCAACAATTGCTTAAC
Source organism: Scyliorhinus torazame (assembly GCF_047496885.1). Classification (NCBI taxonomy): domain Eukaryota; kingdom Metazoa; phylum Chordata; class Chondrichthyes; order Carcharhiniformes; family Scyliorhinidae; genus Scyliorhinus; species Scyliorhinus torazame. The sequence goes on from NC_092724.1 coordinate 80,012,838, forward strand.
AATATGTACACCTTTTTCGGCTTTTCCATTAGCTGGTGGGTACAACGGACTCGACATGACGTGATTGAAATCATATGTGACCGCTAAGTGTTGTCACTCTTTACCACTAAAACAAGGACTGTTGTCGCTCACGACGACTTGAGGAATTCCGTGTCTGGCAAAAATTGAGTTAGTATGCAATATTACACTGCTTGACGTTATGCTTGACTGTAGAGCCATTTCAGTACACTTTGAAAAATAGTCTATGGTTATTAAATAACAGGCCCTTGTAAGTGAAAGAGATCCATAGCTACTTTCTGCCATGGTGCATAGGTAAATCATATATTTGCATAGGTTCTCTTGTTTGCTTTGAAGTGCATAAGGCCTCTGTGAAATAACACCTGAAAGGTAGGCCCATATGCTCCTCATAACCAAAATCTATAAACAGTTGTCGGTCAGATGAACGCCATGATATACTTTGGTGTTCTCTAAACCCTGGCCCATAACAGTCTTCCACATTGCATAACTCTGGAATTCTAGTCTGGAAACCTTGAATAAATTGTTTGTCTTGACCATGGGCCGCTCCTCAACATATGACAGAGTCTGGAACTGCACTTCTTACCAAATCAATATCAGATGACTTCTCACCACAGTTTTCTCTGTAATCTTATTGTTGTTTTTTAAATTCATTTTTACGGGATGTGGGCTTCACTGGTTCGGCCAGCATTTGGGGCTGGTTTAGCACAGTGGGCTAAGACAGCTGGCTTGTAATGCAGAACAAGACCAGCAGCGCGGGTTCAATTCCCGTTCCAGCCTCTCCAAACAGGTGCTGGAATGTGGCGACTAGGAGCTTTTCACAGTAACTTCATTGAAGCCTACTTGTGACAATAAGCGATTATTATTATTTGTTGCCCATCCCTAATTGCCCTTAAGAAGGTGGTGAGCTGCCTTCTTGAACTGCTGCAGTACCTGTGGTATGGTTCACTCCATGACTGCTGGTCGATGTATCGGATGAATATGTGGCTGAAGAGATGGTGTGAGGGGGAGGGTTTCAGATTCCTGGGGCATTGGGAACAGTTCTGAAGGAGGTGGACCTGTACAAACTGGATGGGTTACACCTGGGCATGACCGGGACTGATGTACTTCGGGGGGGTACTTGCCCGAGCGGTTAGGTAAGGATTAAACTAATATGGCAGGCGGATGGGAACCTATGTAAGGATTCAGAGCAGGGGGAATCAAGAACAAGAGAAAACCACAGCAAGGAGAATAAGAAAAGTGATAGGCAGAGTTTTTAAGAAGGACAGACAGAAAAGGTGATTGAGTTGCATTGTTCCATAAAGAAGATAGTGCTAACATATCGAGGAAAGATGATGTGGAATCTGTCTGAGTTGAGTTAAAGAGCATCAAGGGCAAAAAAACATTAGTAGGGGTGGTATACAGACCACCAAACTGCAGTGGTAATGTTGGGAATAGCATTAGGCAGGAAATCAGAGTTGCATGTAATAAAGGAACATCTGTGAAGTTTCAAAAAGATTACCCCTCATCCTTTTCAACTCCGACGAGTACAGACCCAGAGTCCCTGCTCTTGTATTCCAGTCCTCTCGACCTGAATGCTAACTTTGCATTTGCTTTCCTAACTGCCGACAGTAAGCATTAAGAGAATCGTGAACAAAGACTCCCAAGTCCAATTGTGCTTCTGATTTCCTAAGCACATAGAAAATCTCCTATGCCTCTATTCCTCCTTCCAAAGGTCATAATCTCACACTTTTCCACATTATATTTCATCTACAACTTAATTGCCCACTCTCCTAGCCTGTCCAAATCCTTCTGCAGCCCCCCTGCTTCCTCAAGCCGTGTTCAATTCTGGTCGCCACACTACCAGAAGGATGTGGGGGCTTTAGAGAGGGTGCAGAAGAGATTTACCAGGATGGTGCCTGGTATGGAGGGCATTAGCTATGAGAGGTTGAATAAACTTGGTTTGTTCTCACTGGAACGGAGGAGGTTGAGGAGCGACCTGATAGAGGTCTACAAAATCATGAGGGGCATGGACAGAGTGGATAGTCAGAGACTTTTCCCCAGGGTAGAAAGGTCAATTATTAGGGGGCAGAGGTTTAAGGTGCGAGGGGGAAGGTTTGGAGGAGATTTACGAGGTAAGTTTTTTACACAGAGAGTAGTAGGTAGCTGGAACTCGCTGCCAGAGGAGGTGGTGGAAGCAGTGACGATAGTGACGTTTAAGGGGCATCTTGGCAAATACATGAATAGGATGGGACTAGAGGGATACAGACCCTGGAAGTGTGGAAGATTTTAGTTTAGACGGGCAGCTTGGATGGCGCAGGCTTGGAGGGCCAAAGGGCCTGTTCCTGTGCTGTACTTTCTTTGTTCAATATTACCTGTCTCTCTACATATCTTTGTATCATCTGCAAACTTAGCAACATTGCCTTCAGTTGCTTCTTCCAGATCATTAATGTATATTGTGAAAAGTTGTGGTCCCAGGCACACTCCTGAGGCACACCACTAGTCACCGGCTGCCATCCTGAAAAAGACCCATTTACCCCCACTCTCTGCCTTCTGCCAATCAGCCAATCCTCTATCCATGCCAGGATCTTATCCTTGACACCATGGGCTCTTAACGTATTTAACAATCTCCTATGCGGCACCTTGTCAAAGGCCTTCTGGAAATCTAAATAAATCATGTCCATTGGTTCTCCAATGTCTAATATCCTTGTTACCTCCTCAAAGAACTCTAACAGATTTGTCAGACCTGGCCTCCCTTTGACAAAGCCGTGCTGACTCAGTCCTATTTTATCAAGCACTTCCAAGTACTCCACAATCTCATCTTTAATAATGGACTCGGACTCTAAAATCTCACTCTAAAATGACCGAAGTCAAGCTAACCGGCCTATAATTTCCCGCCTTCTGCCTTCCTCTCTTCTTCAACATCAGCCACTATCCAGTCCTGTGGGACTCTTCCTGCTTCAGTGATTCCTGAAAGATCACCACCAATGCCTCCACAATCTCCTCAGCTATCTCTTTTAGAAACCTGGGGCGTAGTCCATCCGGTCCAGGTGATATATCTACCTTCAGACTTTTCAGTTTCCCCAGAACCTTCTCCTTAGTGATGGCCACTGCACTCACCTCTGCCCCCTTATTCTCCTGGAGCTCTTGCATCCCACTGGTATCTTCCACCATGAAGACTGATGCAAAGTAACTATTCAGTTCCTCTGCCATTTCTTTGGTTCCTATTATTACTTCTCAAGCCACATTTTCTAGTGGTCCAATGTCTATTTTTGCCTCTCTCTTACCTTTCATATATTGAAAAAAACTCTTCCTATCTTCTTTTATATTACGAGCTAGCTTGCACTCATATTTCATCTTCTCCCCCCTTATTGCTTTTTTAGTTGTCCTCTGCTCGCTTCCAAAGGATTCCCAATCCTCTGGCTTCCCACTAATCCTCGCCACTTTGTATGCCTTTTCTTTTGCTTTTATGCTGTCCTTGACTTCCCTCGTCAACCATGGATACCTTGTCCTCCACTTAGCATGTTTCCTCCTCCTTGGGATTAATTTCTGTTGTGCCTCCCGAATAACCCCCCAAAACTCCTGCCATTGCTGTTCCACAGTCTTCCCTGCTAGGCTCCTTTTCCAATCAACTCTGGCCAGCTCCTCCCTCAAGTCTTTGTAGTTACCCTTATTTAATTATAATACCGTTATATCTGATTCCAGTTTCTCCCTCTCAAACTGCAGGGTAAATTCCATCATATTGTGGTCACTGCTCCTTCAGGGTTCCTTCACCTTAAGTTCCCTAATCAAGTCTGCCTCATTACACATCACCAAATCCAGAATTGCCTGGTCCCTAGTAGGCTCTGTCACAAGCTGCTCCAAAAAACATCTCTTAAACTTTTCTTGGGATCCACGACCACCCTGATTTTCCCAGTCCAACTGCATATTGAAGTCCCCCAATTATTGTAATATTGCCTTTTTATATGCCTTTTCTATCTACTGATTTATTTTCTGCCCCACATCCTGAGTACTACGAGGGGGCCTGCACATAAATCCCATCAGGGTCTTTTTACCTTTGCGATTCCTCAACTCTATCAGAAGGCACAGTGAAAGCATAAGATCCTGCCATGGATAGAGGATTGGCTGACTGGCAGAAGGCAGAGATAAAGGGGTCTTTTTCAGGATGGCAGCCGGTGACTAGTGGTGTGCCTCAGGGGTCGGTGTTGGGACTCCAACTTTTCATAATATACATTAACGATTTGGAAGAAGGAACTGAAGGCACTGTTGCTAAGTTTGCAGATAATAATAATCTTTATTACTGTCACAAGTAGGCTTACATTAACACTGCAATGGAGTTACTGTGAAAATCCCCTAGTCGCCAGATTCCGTCACCTGTTCAGGTACACAGAGGGAGAATTCAGAATGTACAATTCACCTAACAAGCATGTCTTTCGGGACGTGTAGGAGGAAACCGGAGCACCCGGAGGAAACCCACGCAGACTCGGGGAAAATGTGCAGACTCGTCATAGATAGTGGCCCAAGTGGGAATCGAACCTGGGACCATGGCGCTGTGAAGCAACTGTGCTACCGTGCCACCCAATACAATGACAGGTAGTATTGAGGAAGCAGGGGGACTGCAGCAGAACTTGGACAGACTAGGAGAGTGGGCAAAGAAGTGGCAGATGGAATACAATGTGGAAAGGTGTGAGGTTACGTACTTTGGAAGGAGGAATGGAGGCGTAGACAATTTTCTAAATGGGTAAATGCTCAGGAAATCAGAAGCACAAAGGGACTTGTGAGTACTTGTTCAAGATTCTCTTAAGGTTAATGTGCAGGTTCAGTTGGCAGTTAGGAAGGCAAATGCAATGTTAGCATTCATGTTGAGTGTGCTAGAATACAAGACCAGGGATGTACTTCTGAGGTGTATACGGCCCATTAGGAGCTTTGTGAGCAATTTTGGGCCCCCTATCTAAGGAAGGATGTGCTGACCTTGGAAAGGGTCCGGAAGAGGTTCCAAGAATGATCCCTGGAATGAAGAGCTTGTTGTAGGAGGAATGGTTGAGGGCTCGGGGTCTGTACTCATTGGAATTGAGAAGGATGAGAAGGGATCTTATTGAAACTTACAGGATACTGCTAGGCCTGGATAGAGTGGACATGGAGAGGATGTTTCCACTAGTAGGAAAACCTAGAACTAGAGGGCACAATCTCAGACTAAGGGAACAATCCTTTAAAACTGAGATGAGGAGGAATTTCTTCAGCCGGAGGGTTGTGAATCTGTGGAACACTTTGCCGCAGAAGGCTGTGGAGGCCAAATCACTGAGTTTCTTTAAGACAGAGATAGATAGATTCTTGATTAATAAGGGGATCAGGGGTTATGGGGAGAAGGCAGGAGAATGGGGTTGAGAAAACTATCAGCCATGATTGAATGGCGGAGCAGACCCGATGGGACGAGTGGCCTAATTCTGCTCCTATGTCTTACGGTCTTATGGACCATTCTGCCCTTCGAGCCTGCTCCACCATTTAATAAGATCAAAGGTTGAGGTAGTCATTTCTCAATTTTACTTTGATGTCTCCCTGCCATAACCCTTGACTCCCTTGTCTATCAAAAATCTGTTTCAGTAGTTCAAACAGGAAATCACTTCAGCTATATATCATTTCAGCACTGTGGGTGTCCCTGTACCACTGCACTGCAGTGGTCCAAGAAACCAGCTCATCATTTTAAAGATCAATTACGGATTGACAACAAATGCTGGTTGAGCCAGCGACGCATACGTCCGAAGAATGAATTTACAAATTCTGGACAGTTTTTCTTGACAGAAACAAATATATTTATAAACAACAAAGAACAAAGAAATGTACAGCACAGGAACAGGGCCTTCGGCCCTCCAAGCCTGCAGCGACCATGCTGCCCGACTAAACTACAATCTTCTACACTTCCTGGGTCCGTATCCCTCTATTCCCATCCTATTCATGTACTTGTCAAGATGCCCCTTAAATGTCACTATCGTCCCTGCTTCCACCACCTCCTCCGGTAGCGAGTTCCAGGCACCCACCACCCTCTGTGTAAAAAACTTGCCTCGTAAATCTACTCTAAACCTTGCCCCTCTCACCTTAAACCTATGCCCCCTAGTAATTGACCCCTCTACCCTGGGGAAAAGCCTCTGACTATCCACTCTGTCTATGCCCCTCATTATTTTGTAGACCTCTAACAGGTCGCCCCTCAACCTCCGTCGTTCCAGTGAGAACTGTAGCCACCTAAAATGGCTGATTCCCGATTAGAATGGTCAAACCCCAATCTAAAATGGCGAACGAAAGAGGCTGAAGGGATAGCGCTCTCACTGAGATTGTGAAAGGGAAGTTTCCAGCCTCCTACGAGAGGTTCAGAAATACACTAACCACACATGACAGTGTGGTGTTAAAGGACACCCTTTATGTAGTTCCTGAGCTGGGTAGGAACCAATTAATTTGTTTATTCCATGATAGTCATGGACACCAGGGAATCGATCCCACTACAGCCCACCTCAAACAGCTTTGTTGGTGGCCAAATCTCAAGGAAGATGTAAGCCATTACATTGAGAATTGCCTTATCTGTGTGCAGAACAACCCCGATCGATATGCCAAAAAGGCCCAACTCAGCCACAATCTAACCTCCAGATTGATTTTATAGGTCCATTGCCCCCTTGCAGGAATGGCTATAAATATGTTCTGGTGGTCATAGATACTTTTTACAAAGTGGGTGGGAGCATTTCCAGCCCGCACCAACACCGCGAAAACCACAGCCAAGATCCTAACCCAACACATCTTCACAAGATGGGGACTCCCCCGCAGTATTGAATCGGACCAAGGTGCTCACTTTACGGGACGGGTCATGCAGAAAGGACATCCTCACGATATTTGGCATCACCCAAAAATTCCACATTGCGTACCACCCACAGTCGAGTGGTATCGTGGAGCGCATGAATCGGACCCTAAAAACCACCCTCCGAAAAATGGTCCAGCAGAACAACACCACTTGGGACTCAGTCCTCCCTTTTGCGCTGATGTTTTTGCGTAACACTGTTTCCACCTCCACAGGTTACACCCCACACACTCTCATGACCGGACGCCCCATGAAAGGGACAGAATACTTGTTAGGTTTAGACCTGACCAGCCCTGAAGTAACGACCCTCACCCACGAGAAAGCCGTGGAGCAACTAGTTGCTAATGTCAAAACGGCTCAGTTAGCAGCCGCAGTTAAATTGGGCACCAAAAAGAAACAGAGCAAGGCCTGTTTCGATAAGGCAGTGCATGCAACGGAGTATGATATATGACAGCAAGTGATGTTGTCTGTATATAACCCCAGCACATTCCTGTCTCCAAAATACTCGGGTCCGTACTCCATTTCGGATAAAGTAAGCCCATCAGTATAAAAAATAAAAGACTGCGTGGTTTCATATAAACCAGTTAAAGGCTTTTGGAACACAGTCAAACCACGCCCACCACGTCATGCTTGACGCAGCAGACCACACCCCGCCCACAACCAACGTAACCCGACCAACCCCCACCACGTCCAGCCCAGCCACGGACTCGACCTCGACTCCACCCCCAAACTATACACTCCGCCCCGGAACGCCCACAGACTGCAACAGCAGAGACAGCGACTGTGACTCAGACGATGGCCACAGCACGCCTCCCTACTATCCCCGTACAACCGGACCCACACCCAGCAACTCCGGCTACGATCCCAGTGATCCCTTCCTGATCACTTTCCTAAATAAATCCCACCACTGACCACCGAACCACACGGACGACCCCGACTTTGTCCCCACACAACTCGACACAACTCATTGGCACCGCGACAACTCCTACAGACTCGTCCGCAACGACGAGAGCAACCCCAACTCACACCAAGCAGCCCTTTCAGCCCTAATTCACTCCAGAGTTTGGCACCCGGGAGAAGGGGACGACCTTGAGTCTGACTCCCAAACCGCCAACCCCTTTGCGACCCTGTTCGCAAGAGAACTGAGGTGTCCACATGATGTTTCAAGGAAACGCTTGGGAGAAGTGTTGTCCTTCCTGATGGAACCTGCAGGATGTTTTATGTTGTTTGTATGTTTGTTTTGTGTTGTTCGTCCGTCAGGAGAATTTTTTTTCCAGCCGCTTGTTCAGCAGTACCAACTTATCTGCAGATACCTGGTCAACAGACCAGACGCTTGTTCAACGGAACTAGCTTGTCTATAGACATTGGTCAACAGACCGCACGCTTGTTCAGTGGAACTAGCTTTTCAGCTGATACTTGTTCGGGTATCAGACGCCCGATCGTAACTGCTCTTCTGATTCAAGGATAGAATCACTATAGCAGCCCCACCACAATGACTACATTTTTGCCCGTTCCTGTCAGTTGCTCAGGCAGTGGAGAAACGGCGTGAGACCCGCCCTGCCTGGGGACCCCCCCCCGGCTGGTCACACATGCTCGGGTAGGGGAGATACGGCATTGGTAGCCGTCCTACCCGGGGACTCCATCCAAATCTTACCCGTCGCGGCCCATACGCACCTCATTTGACATGCTTTCATTTCAAAAGGTTTTTATTTGTTTAGGCGACCTTTAGGTTGCTGCCATCTGCTATTTACATCCAGGAACATTTGGATGGTAAATCAGCACTGGTCCGTCATTGGGAAGTGTGCCGTGTCCTAACATTTGTTTTGAAAAAAAAATGAGGGAGTCACACATAGTGACCAATTATAAGGGAATAATTGGCCCAAAAGGACAGACACACTAACACACCGGATATTGAACCAAGGTAGTTACAGATACTATGCTTGTTTTTACAGAACTCCAGAAGCTCCAGGACCGGAGAAAATACAAGAGAGCACACAGAAAGAAAAGGAAAGAGGACAGCCATGAGGACCCCCTTCATTGTGCTCAACATTCTTTTTGTGGACATTTGGTTGCGCGGGAACACGAACCCCATTACTTCAAACCTCCCTGCCGTAAATGTTTCACTGCCCCGCAGTACCCAGAGCCCAGTCACCAGCGACACTGCATCTTCCTGGTGTGCCAGCTTCATAACCTGGTACTCTCTGTCCTACGTGATCGAAGCACTGTTAGCGTTGGCGATACTCTGCGGTGTAGTGCAGACTATGCGCCTACGTAAATGGAGAAGGAGAGCGTACCGCGCTCGAAATCCCCGGTATATCGGATCAGATCCCCTATATTCGGTTACGACCAGATCCCCGACCCCCGCGATCTATAACAAAATAATAAAGAGCATTCACTTGCGTTATTACTGTGAATAAAGAAATGTACAAAAAAAAATACTGTATGATCCTGAGCTTGACTGCCAAGCCAGGAAAGATTATGGAATAATGTGATTTTTGTTGTATGTTTTACGAAGATAGGACAATGAAATGTTTAGTGAGTATACTGTAATAAGGTTAAATTAGAGGTTCCAAGTTTGTTATTTTGTAAATGCATGTCCCTGCCTGACATAGCGCCCTTAGAATTGATAGGTAAAAAAATGTTGTGCATAGCTAGGGTCGGAGCAGAGGCCATGTAGGAGGTGTGTCGTCCCCGCCCCCCCCCCCCACCCCCCGGTCAGGGAATGGAAAGAACAAAATTTATGTGATCCTTCACGCTTCGCGTTAGGATCACAAGGAGAGTCTGTAGCAACCTAAAATGGCTGATTCCTGATTAGAATGGTCAAACCCCGATCTAAAATGACGAACGGAAGAGGCTGATGGGAAAATCAGACAACAGGACTCAAACGGACAGCTGCAGGTAAAACAGTGTATTCACGTCTGGGGAAGTCGGCCCAGACCGATACCTGCAGCCATCAACATCACAACAACCCAGCCATCTGCATATTAAGCAGCCATCCCCGGGAACAATTGCTACACATTAGCAACATAAAGCCGATCCAGACCTTTCGGCGCCAGCAGGGGCTGACACAAAGACAGGTGAACGACCACCCCCCGATCAAGGAATCGCCCCATTATTGGAGCATATCGAACCAAGTGATTGGGACCAAGTCCAATCACTTGGAACCAGGTACGAGGTCCACCCCGAGAGGCGGGAAGCCCCTGGGAACTATAAGAATAGGGGCCAAGTTCAGATCGACCCTTCTCTTCCTGCTCGCAACCTTTGAGACCCTTCGACAAAGAAAACAGTAAGTCTTACTCCAGCGATCGCTACCAGATAGGTGCTCCTGGCTATCGACTTGTACCAGTTTTGAATCCCGCAGGCTCAGACCCAATTAGAAAGTCCATTCGTTTCCTGACCTGGTGGGCCATTTCCAAAGTTAAGTATTGGCCTTTAGTGGTAGGTAGTAGTCTAGAAGTAGGATTATTGTGTAAGTATCCATTGCTGTATATAATAAATGATCGTTGATTTAACTTTTACTAAGCGGTGTGCTGCATTATTAATCATGACTTGAGCTTGAACCACGTGGCAGTATCAGAAAGATACCTGGCAACTCGTGAGCAAAAGTGACAGAATTCGAGCTAATAAAACTAAGGCTAATAAGAGCAACAGAACAAACCGAGTTTATTCAACCGCTCCTCATAGCTAATGCCCTCCATACCAGGCAACATTCTGGTAAATCTCTTCTGCACCCTCTCTAAAGCCTCCACATCCTTCTGGTAGTGTGGCGACCAGAATTGAACACTATACTCCAAGTGTGGCCTAACTAAGGTTCTATACAGCTGCAACATGACTTGCCAATTCTTATACTCAATGCCCCGGCCAATGAAGGCAAGCATGCCGTATGCCTTCTTGACTACTTTCTCCACCTGTGTTGCCCCTTTCAGTGACCTGTGGACCTGTACACCTAGATCTCTCTGACTTTCAATACTCTTGAGGGTTCTACCATTCACTGTATATTCCCTACCTGCATTAGACCTTCCAAAATGCATTACCTCACGTTTGTCCAGTTTAAACTCCATCTGCCATCTCTCCGCCCAAGTCTCCAAACAATCTAAATCCTGCTGTATCCTCTGACAGTCCTCATCGCTATCCGCAATTCCACTAACTTTTGTGTTGTCTGCAAACTTACTAATCAGACCAGTTATATTTTCCTCCAAATCATTTATATATACGACAAACAGCAAAGGTCCCAGCACTGATCCCTGCGGAACACCACTGGTCATAGCCCTCCAATTAGAAAAGCATCCTTCCATTGCTACTCTCTGCCTTCTATGACGTAGCCAGTTCTGTATCCACCTTGCCAGCTCATCCCTGATCTCGTGTGACTTCACCTTTTCTACTGGTCTACCATGAGGGACCTTGTCAAAGGCCTTACTGAAGTCCATATGGACAACATCCACTGCCCTACCTGCATCAATCATCTTTGTGACCTCCTCGAAAAACTCTATCAAGTTAGTGAGACACGACCTCCCTTTCACAAAACCATGCTGCCTCTCACTAATACGTCCATTTGCTTCCAAATGGGAGTAGATCCAGTCTCGAAGAATTGTCTCCAGTAATTTCCCTACCACTGAAGTAAGGCTCACCGGCCTGTAGTTCCCTGGATTATCCTTGCTACCCTTCTTAAAAAGAGGAACAACATTGGCTATTCTCCAGTCCTCTGGGACATCACCTGAAGACAGTGAGGATCCAAAGATTTCTGTCAAGGCCTCAGCAATTTCCTCTCCAGCCTCCTTCAGTATTCTGGGGTAGATCCCATCAGGCCCTGGGAACTTATCTACCATAATATTTTTTAAGACGCCCAACACCTCGTCTTTTTGGATCTCAATGTGACCCAGGCTATCTACACACCCTTCTCCAGACTCAACGTCTACCAATTACTTCTCTTTGGTGAATATTGATGCAAAGTATTCATTTAGTACCTCGCACATTTCCTCTGGCTCCACACACAGATTCCCTTGCCTATCCTTCAGTGGGCCAACCCTTTCCCCGGCTACCCTCTTGCTTTTTATGTACGTGTAAAAAGCATTGGGATTTTCCTTAACCCTATTTGCCAATGACTTTTCGTGACCCCTTCTAGCTCTCCTGACTCCTTGCTTAAGTTCCTTCCTACACAGGCTTCGTCTGTTCCCAGCCTTTTAGCCCTGACAAATGCCTCCTTTTTCTTTTTGATGAGGCCTACAATATCTCTCGTTATCCAAGGTTCCCGAAAATTGCCGTATTTATCCTTCTTCCTCACAGGAACATGCCGGTCCTGAATTCCTTTCAACTGACACTTGAAAGCCTCCCACATGTCAGATGTTGATTTGCCCTCAAACGTCTGCCCCCAATCTAGGTTCTTCAGTTCCCGCCTAATATTGTTATAATTAGCCTTCCCCCAATTTAGCACATTCACCCTAGGACCACTTTTATCCTTGTCCACCAGCACTTTAAAACTTACTGAATTGTGGTCACTGTTCCCGAAATGCTCCCCTACTGAAACTTCTACCACCTGGCCGGGCTCATTGCCCAATACCAGGTCCAGTACCGCCCCTTCCCTAGTTGGACTGTCTACATATTGTTTTAAGAAGCCCTCTTGGATGCTCCTTACAAACTCTGCCCCGTCTAAGCCCCTGGCACTAAGTGAGTCCCAGTCAATATTGGGGAAGTTGAAGTCTCCCATCACCACAACCCTGTTGTTTTTACTCTTTTCCAAAATCGGTCTACCTATCTGCTCCTCTATCTCCCGCTGGCTGTTGGGAGGCCTGTAGTAAACCCCCAACATTGTGACTGCACCCTTCTTATTCCTGACCTCTACCCATATCGCCTCACTGCCCTCTGAGGTGTCCTCCCGTAGTACAGCTGTGATATCCTTCCTAACCAGTAGCGCAACTCCGCCACCCCTTTTACATCCCCCTCTATCCCGCCTGAAACATCTAAATCCTGGAACGTTTAGCTGCCAATCCTGGACTTCCCTCAACCAGGTCTCTGTAATGGCAACAACATCATAGTTCCAAGTACTAATCCAAGCTCTAAGTTCATCTGCCTTACCCGTAATACTTCTTGCATTAAAACATATGCACTTCAGGCCACCAGACCCGCTGTGTTCAGCAACTTCTCCCTGTCTGCTCTGCCTCAGAGCCGCACTGTCCCTATTCCCTAGTTCTCCCTCAATGCTCTCACCTTCTGACCTATTGCTCACGTCCCACCCCCCTGCCATACTAGTTTAAACCCTCCTGTGTGACACTAGCAAACCTCGCGGCCAGGATATTTATGCCTCTCCAGTTTAGATGCAATCCATCCTTCTTATATAGGTCACACCTGCCCTGGAAGAGCTCCCAGTGGTCCAGATAACGGAAACTCTCCCTCCTACACCAGCTGTTTAGCCACGTGTTTAGCTTCTCTATCTTCCTATTTCTAGCCTCACTGGCATGTGGCACAGGGAGTAATCCCGAGATTACAACCCTAGAGGTCCTGTCTTTTAACTTTCTGCCTAGCTCCCTGAACTCCTGCTGCAGGACCTCATGCCCCTTCCTGCCTGTGTCGTTAGTACCAATATGTACAACAACCTCTGCCTGTTTGCCCTCCCCCTTCAGGATGCTCTCTACCCGTTCGGAGACATCCTGGACCCTGGCACCAGGGAGGCAACATACCATCCTGGAGTCTCTTTCACATCCACAGAAGCGCCTATCTGTGCCCCTGACTATAGAGTCCCCTATTACTATTGCTCTTCTGCGCTTTGACCCTCCCTTCTGAACATCAGAGCCAGCCGTGGTGCCACTGCTCTGGCTGCTGCTGTTTTCCCCTGATCGGCTATCCCTCCCGACAGTATCCAAAGGTTCGAGAGGGGGACAACCACAGGGGATTCCTGCACTGACTGCCTGCCCTTTCTGGTGGTCACCCATTTCTCTGCCTGCACCTTGGGTGTGACCACATTTATATAACTGCTATCTATGACGCTTTCCACCACCTGCATGCTCCTAAGTGCATCCAATTGCTGCTCCAACCGAACCATGCGGTCTGTGAGGAGCTCCAGTTGGGTGCACTTTCTGCAGATGAAGCCATCCGGGACGCTGGAAGCCTCCCGGACCTGTCACATCTCACAGTCAGAGCACTGCACCCCTCTAACTGACATTGCGTCAATTAATTAAAATTAAAAGTTTAAATTTTTAAAAATATATATATATTTTTTTTTAAACTTACTGTTAACTAACTGTTTCCCAGCACTCGATTTCTAATATAAATGCGAAAGCTAAATATAGTACTCTCCGATCTCTGGCTTAGATACCCCTCTAAATTATAATTAAGTAATTATGTTTAATTAGTTACCAATGCTTAATTTTTTTAATTTGGTGTAGATTACCACCCAGCCACTCAGGTCACAGCTTTTCTGTGATGTCACTTCAGATTCCCCCACCCCCCACACACACAATTTGAAAAGGTAATAAAAGTAAAAATGAGTAAAAATCACTTACTTACCTTCTGAGGGTCTCAGATGTTCTCAGGTTCTCTCCCTGCTGATTAAAAGTTACAGGCCAGAAGAAAGAGAGAACACAAAACAGTAGGGGAAAAGCACCTTCTCCCACTCTTCACCGAATTACCTCACTGCACCAAATTACCAAGTTTCAAATTCTCACTCAGGCTGTGTCTCTTTGACCTGTGCAACGTTTACTAAGTGCGCTTTCTGTCTGTCTTTTATACAGACTTTAGGATGACTCACACTACTTAAACTTCAAAGAGAAGAATACAATGTGTACCTTTGCGCCCCGAAACAGGCCTTAGGTGACTGCCAGATAACTGCCTCTCAGCAATTAGGGTGGGGGCAGCTTCAGTCAATCAGACACTAATCTACACTGCACTTTTAACTGAAAAACAACAGAATTAGATTTATCACTTACCTTTCCTGGTTACCTCACTGCACCAAATTACCAAGTTTCAAATTCTCACTCTGTCTGTGTCTCACTCACTCAGGCCGTGTCTCTTTGACCTGCGCAATGTTTACTAAGTGCGCTTTCTGTCTGTCTTTTATACAGACTTTAGGATGACTCACACTACTTAAACTTCAAAGAGAAGAATACAACGTGTACCTTTGTGCCCCGAAACAGGCCTCAGGTGACTGCCAGATAACTGCCTCTCAGCAATTAGGGTGGGGGCAGCTTCAGTCAATCAGACACTAATCTACACTGCACTTTTAACTGAAAAACAACAGAATTAGATTTATCACTTACCTTTCCTGGTTACCTCACTGCACCAAATTACCAAGTTTCAAATTCTCACTCTGTCTGTGTCTCACTCACTCAGGCCGTGTCTCTTTGACCTGCGCAATGTTTACTAAGTGCGCTTTCTGTCTGTCTTTTATACAGACTTTAGGATGACTCACACTACTTAAACTTCAAAGAGAAGAATACAACGTGTACCTTTGTGCCCCGAAACAGGCCTCAGGTGACTGCCAGATAACTGCCTCTCAGCAATTAGGGTGGGGGCAGCTTCAGTCAATCAGACACTAATCTACACTGCACTTTTAACTGAAAAACAACAGAATTAGATTTATCACTTACCTTTCCTGGTTACCTCACTGCACCAAATTACCAAGTTTCAAATTCTCACTCTGTCTGTGTCTCACTCACTCAGGCTGTGTCTCTTTGACCTGCGCAAGGATTTCAAAATGTAATCTCTTTCACCTCAACACCTCTTGCTCATAAGACTTGTTGGAGGGGATTTTGTGATACCGGACTATGATATAAATTATAGGTGGCCCTGTAACTACATTTGTGCTCCTATATTACTTTTGAATAGTTCTGATGAGACAAAAGGTACTCATTGGCTTAGATTCCAGTTTAGAAGAGGCAATTTGTAGAAATAGTGCATACACAATCCTTGTTAATATCAGAAAGGACACAAAATGGCTGTTAACTATTTTAGCAATACTAAAGACACAAACTAAAGACAGCACGGTAGCCTTGTGGATAGCACAATTGCTTCACAATTCCGGGGTCACAAATTTGATTCCGGCTTGGGTCACTGTCTGTGCGGAGTCTGCACATCCTCCCCGTGTGTGCGTGGGTTTCCTCCGGATGCTCCGGTTTCCTCCCACAGTCCAAAGGTGTGCAGGTTAGGTGGATTGGCCATAATAAATTGCCCTTAGTGTCCAAAATTGCCCTTAGTGTCGGGTGGGGTTACTGGGTTATGGGGATAGGGTGGAGGTGTTGACCTTGGGTAGAGTGCTCTTTCCAAGAGCCGGTGCAGACTCGATGGGCTGAATGGCCTCCTTCTGCACTGTAAATTCTATGATAATCTATGATAATAACGGGGGTAGAGATGGTCCTGATGATCCCTATCATCACACCGGACTCAGAGCCATACCCTCAAAGCCAACTGGAGGACATTGGAATCGTATGGACTAACACCTCCCTCAGGTACTATCTCATCGAGACCTCTGCTATACGCAGGGATAATATATGGGATCTCCCTCATGTTGCCCCCACCCGGTGGGGCAGGGAGAGTTGGACGAATGTGGGTTCATCAGAACTCATGGTTCTGTCTTAGGTATTACACCTGCCCTCATGCATTTTAAGTTTACGGGGAAAAGGAAATACTGCGTCTCCGCCACCGTAACGTCCTATCGCTATAACATTTGTACCCTTTAGGCCCACCACTATAGGCCTAGCAAAGATCATTTGAGTTCGGAATATAAATAGCCAGAGATAGTCCCACATCTTGCAAAAACTCTGAGGGAACGAAGACTCAAGATGGGTCAATCAGTTCAACTTTACCACCAGTTAATGAAAAATCCATGCTTGACAAAAAAGCACACAGACACACACACAAAGAGGAACTACTTCAGAATGAAAGTTAGTGGTAGAGAGTGTGGAACTGTTAGATGAGCTTACTTGAAAACTGCTATGAATAACATCATTTAATGACAGACAGTAGAGATAGTCAGGGGGGCAGGAATGATTGATATCAAGACATTAAATGTGACATACATGGGTTCGTTTGAGGGGCGATCTTTGAATAACATGCATGGTGTACATACGGAACATCTGGGAGGTTACATACCCCAAAGGCCGTATATCTTTGCTACACACCCTGCAGCCCTCATATCATTTCATTGTGGTCAGTGGGAGTTCTGTAAACATCTTCCATGACCAGAAGGAGGGAGTGTTGGAGGGCATTTTGTGATACTGAACTATGATATAAATTATAGGTGGCCCTGTAACTACATGTGTGCTCCTATATTACTTTTGAATAGTTCTGATAAGACATAAGGTACTCATTGCCTGTTTAGAAGAGGCAATTTGTAGAAATAGTGAATACACAATCCTTGGTAATATCAGAAAGGACACAAAATGGCTGTTAACTAATTTAGCAATACTAAGAACGCAAAATGGCTGAACTAGCCACTTTCCTTTAACAATAAGTTACAACCTGTGTAAACTACCTCATGAGAACCTAGCGAGTATTTCAGCAGCCGCTAATAACAGCTTCCCAGAACAAGAAATGCTATGTGTCCTTGATAAGCTCAAGGACCCAGTTGCAGACAGGACATCATTATGTTAGTTTTGAATGACTTCTGTATGAAGTTAGGGGCGGGTAAGAAATTGATTGACTGCATGTAATGAACTGTGATGCAAATATAGTTGATTGATTGTATGTAAATGAGAATACAACTAATTCCGCCCCTTGAATCTGTATACTAACCCGTGTGAGCCTTAGCTCGAGTGAGAAAAGGTGCTGTCAAAGGCTGCGGAGTCTCAGGCCTTGACGAATGTGATATAAAATAGTTAGTTTAAATATATTAGGTACAGTAATGTAGATGTAGGCCGGTCTAATTCTAATGAGTTCACAGACAAAGGGTTTCAGAAAGCATGGCAAGGAAGGGGGAGGTGTGTCTGGTAGAGGAGGAGAAAAGGATGCTGGGTAACAGGAGGCCAGGGTTAAGGAATGAGAAGTGAGCCAAATAGGATGTATGGCCAGGTCAGGAGAGGTATCGGATGACCTATGGGAATCGTGTATGTGAAACTTGATGCCATTTGAATGTATTTGCAGAGATCCCTTTGTCTCCTTCCTCATTTGTTTCCAAGGGGTCCAGGAGACTGGTTCTGTGTTCTGTGTCCCTGAGAAGCGAGTCAGACTTGCAAGTTGGTTAAAAATAAATAATACTATGCCTACAAATCCATTTCGAGTTTTATTGAGGCCAGACTGACGTGTAAAGAATTCAACATTTGTCATTTGGTGCCGAAACCCGGGATTTCTCCAGGTGGTTATCGACCAACTGCGAAATCAGAATTAGACTGATTTTGGACAAGAAAAGTGGAAACGGGCCCACAATGTGTGTAGCTGGAAAATGACACACATTGGTTTTCCCCTCTTCTTATGGTCTGATTGGTCTGGTCACTCGCGGTTGGTACGGAAAGATCGTCTCGACGAAATCAAAGGTCAGTCTGGGGATTAGAAAATTTAACTGATAAGACATCATAATTGATAGTTCGGTTTTGGGTTAGTTTTGGAATTGATGGGACATCGAAATTGATGGTTTACTTCCATGTGTGAGTGTTTTGATGAACTGATGGGACCTCAGAGGGGAGGATTCAGTTCCAAGAGTGTGTGAGTGTTTTGATGAACTGATGGGACCTCAGAGAGGAGGGTTCAGTTCCAAGAGTGTTTTTAAATCTATAGTTGATTAAGCTAAAATTGTATCCTAGTGGCAAGAAACACAGTCTTGAGGACTAGTTAGAGATTATAGGGAAATGTTTGGATAAATTTCAAAACAAAAGAACATCCATAGAACTGGATGCTGCATGTTAGTTAAAGCAGAAGTCTCTCAAAGGGTTAACAGCAGCAGCCAAAGTTAACGACTAAGACAGTGCTTCTCACACAGGCCTTGAGATAACAGGCACTTGTGGTGTAATTGGATACCTTTCTTTTGAGTCAGTGAAACTCCAGCAAAATTTCAGCTTGTGGTGTAATTGGATACCTTTCTTTCGAGTCAGTGAAACTCCAGCAAAGTTACGTTTTGAATTAATTAAAGGAAACCAGTGGATTTCTCCACCTCTTTGATAAAAGTTAATTATTTTAGCAAGCAATTGATTGAAATTGCCAGAATCTTAAGTTTGAATTACTTGAAATAATGTTTATCTCATTTTATTTGTGAATTAATAGAAACTTAAAGAAACTCACTGACACCATTTTTTAAAAAGTGTAAATCTGGAGATGACAGTTGACTTTGCTCCGGTATAAATCACCGCAGCTAACTGCTCCCTCATTGATAGCAGCCAACATTTTTGTGAATGTAAGAAAAACTTGTTAAAAGAAAATTTGTTAAGATAAAGAATTAATTAAGTTGTAAAAGTTATACAAGTTTGTGTTAAGCAAATCGTAAATTCAGTTCGGAGTTGAGATCAGAGCTAAGCTTGCAGGTTGCAGTAATTCAATTTGAATTTTCAAACATTTTAAGTTTTAAAAGAACACTGTTAAAACCTTTTAAATAATTTTGCCAAGTAGCAAAAATTGCCATTGGTTATAAATAGGCAAATAAAATTGTTTTTTAAAAAAGAGAGCCAAAGTATGAAAGCTAAAGAGTTAATTAGATTATGGAGACAATATTGTCAACATGAGAGGGATAAGATCATGTTATTAAGTTGGCAAGAAAATGCCCTTAAGAATAGGGGATTCCAATTAGTGAAAGGGGGAACCAGAAAACTCTGGAGATCTTGAAAAAGGAGTGTGCATTCAAAAAAACACGCAAGTAAAGAGAGGGTGGACTCGAGTTTTAAAAATGGGCTGCGTAGTTCAATGGCTGGCCTTGCATTGACAGAAGCAGATGAGGACCTAGAAAATTGGACCATATCGGCTAGAGTCCCGACTGCACCAGTAGCATTGTCTGCACTAATTCCGGAACCACCAGGCTATCATAATTTAGATTCAAATCATGCCAGCCTCTCCAGCCCCTTCGGTTGACAGCTTGGGTCCTATTTCAGCATCTTCACTGTCTGTTAGAGAAGGGGAGCTCTGTTCAACTCCGATCTTAGACAATGAGAGAGGGGCCTAATCCTATCCAGAAACAATCACGCATACCACCTAGATCCCTTCAGACCGATATGGTAAGACAGAAAAGTATGAGAAAAAAGAAAGAGGGTGGGAATGGTTCTGAGGAGCTGGAGCTCCCCCTAGTGGAAGGGAAGGACGTCAAAGTCTTTGAAGAGCCAGAGGAATCCGCTAGAGTGCCCCCTAGTGAGACTCTGAGACAGTTGCCGATTAGGAAAATACCAAACCCTGATGCTGTAACATCAGTTTGTGGTGACTACTGGATTGGACTGTAACTTGTTGGCCCGAGATTTACTGTGTATCTTCCAGCTACAGCTAGAGTGCGGAGACGAAGGGGTAGCGGTTCAATCATGGAGGATTAGACAACAGTGCTATATTTCTATCACTCCCCAGTGGTGGCGTTAGACATTGAACATTCACTGCACCACGTTACCCTGGCCTATGACAGAACTGGACAAAACAGGGAGTTGGAGGACAAATACCGGCCGTTAATTGGGACCGAATGGCCAGTCAAGTTAACAGCCACAGTCACAGTCACAGGAAAAGAAGGTACAGCTGATTTTGTTACAATACCACCACATTTATGGCCACAGTCAGCTTCTGTGGGCCCTCATGTTACACGTCAGGTCCACGACCAATACCATGCCAAGGATCTGGGGCCTATGGTGAGGAGGGCAGTGGATCATTCCGATCCAGCAGAGTACGCACTTCAAGTCACGCCAGACGGCACTTCCATAAAATATTTTGAGGTCCCTGAAACGATTAACACTCGACTTCAGCATCACCGGGGACGTGACGTTTTGGAATATGTCAATCCACATGTCTGGGCGGAATACCCATCACAAGTGGGAAAGACAAATGTTACACCCATTAAGGTAATGATTAAGGACCATGTAAAGCTGCCTTCTATTCGGCAATACCCCCTGAAACCCCAAGCTGCCCCGTCTATAGACAAATTAATCCGAGAGCTGTTGCAACAGGGTATTTTGGTCCCTTGCCAATCAGAATGTAACACCCCCATACTTGCTGTGCCTAAACCAGCCAAACCAGACCAGTACCGATTAGTACAGGATTTACGTTCAATCAATGCCATCGCACAGCTGTTACATGCTCTCGTCCCTAATCCTGCCCACATACTGGCTCAAATTCCAGCTCGAGCCCGGGTCTTCGCCATAATTGACCTTCAGCACACCTTCTTTGCCCTGCCACTCGCATCTGAAAGCCAATATTTGTTTGCCTTCACTTACAATGGACAACAGTATACCTGGACCCGACTGCCTCAGGGGTTCGTCAACTCACCTACGCTCTTCTCCAGATGTCTGCAGACCCAACTCCAGGCCTTGACATTGGAGCATGGTTCCACTCTAGTGCAGTATGTAGATGACATATTGGTAGCGAGTCCTGACGAGCCCAGTAATAGGGATGATGTGATCCAGTTATTAAACCACCTATCCTCGTTGGATTATGTTGTTTCACAATCAAAGGTCCTGGTGGCTCAGACAAAGGTCAAATTCTTTGGAGTTTTACTTACAGCCACAGAAAGAAGTCTTGAACCCAGTAGGATTGAACCAATATGCCAATTCCCTGCCCCTACCACAGCCAAGGAGGTCCGTCATTGGCTGGGTATGGTGAATTATTGTAGGCAGTGGATACCAAACATCGCTGTCTATACAAAGCTGCTGACGCCTTACACTAGTGAAGGGGGGAATTTTACTCTCACCACCGAGGCACTTGAAGCCTTCCGTTGCCTGAAGCAGGCCTTGTTACAAGCACCGGCCCTCGGTAGGCCCTTGTACGACCAACCGTTCCAGATATACTGTACTGTTCTGGAAGGATGTTCAACAGCGGTACTCACCCAGCAACATGGGGACAAGCACCGGCCCGTAGCATATTACTCTTCCAAACTTGATCCAGTGGCGTTGGGCCACCCTGTTTGCACCCAGATCTTGGCAGCGATATACAATAGTTTGCAGGCTGCTGCCAATATAACTCTCCAACAGGATATTAAGGTGTATAGCTCCCACTCGATCATCGCACTACTGGGGCAACTGCAGACTCAGCATCTTACCGCAGCTCGTCAGAATAGGTATGAAATATACCTTTTGAACAATCCACGTCTGACATTTAAATATTATCAGTATCAATCCAGCCTGTTTTCTAAGCGGTCCCCCTGTCCATGAAGACGCACCTGGCCACGACTGTTTACCCTTGATTCAGGAAACTGCCACAATAAGGGACGATCTGAGTGATATTCCGTTAGAACAACCTGACATGATTATGTATGTTGATGGCAGTTAATATAAGCCCCACTGGCCGGAGATTGTCCGGTTACACAATCATAGATCAGGATGGTCTGATCCTAGAAGCGGCCGCTTTTCAGACCTCTTATTCAGCCCAACAAGCCAAACTTTTTGCCCTTACCCATGCATGTATACTTGGGGTAGATCGTCGGGTAAATATTTACACTGACCCCCGATACACCTTCGGGATAGTTCATGACTTCGGACAGCTCTGGAAGAATAGGGGATTCCTTACCTCGGCCGGCACGGAAATATCCCACCGGGGTTTAGTTAATGACCTACTGCAGGCCCTCCTTATGCCCGTGCAGATTTCCGTCATTAAATGCCCATACAAACGGTAAGACCCCAGTTGACGTTGGTAATGAACAAGCAGATTGTGCAGCACGGACAGCTGCACAAATTCAGCAAGTGATGGTGCCTAAAATGTTAAGTCAGACTAAACGATCTGCTATAAATAGGTCTGCTTCTGACAAGCCAATGCCAACCATCCAAGACGTCATAAGGTTACAGGAGGATGCTCGTGAGAGTGATAAACAAATGTGGAAACGGTTAGGTTGTACATATAATTCTGTTTCCTCTTTATGGACCACGCCAGCACATCAGACTTGTATGTCTGATGTACTGCTTTATGGGTCATCGAATGTGTACACTTGGCAACTCATTGTGGGGCTCGGGGACTAGTGATTTGTTGCTGGACACTTGGTGGCACCCCAAAATGCAGGGGTTGGCCCAGAGTATCAGTAATCGGTGTTTGATTTGTCAGCAAAATAACACCGGCAAAGGTATCCCTTGTGGTATGAGGCAAACCCCGTTGCCCAGTGGTCCCTTTGAGACGCTCCAAATGGATTACATTGAGTTGGAAAGATGTCAATGTTGTCAATGTTATAAATATGTTTTGGTCATAGTGGATGTGTTCAGCAGATGGGTCGAGGCATATCAGACTACCGATAATAAAGCTGCTGCTGTGGTTAAAGTTCTGATGCGGGAAATCATTCCCCGGTACGGTATACCAGCTCAGTTAAGTTCTGATAACGGGCCTCATTTTATTGGACAGATTAACAAGGAGTTCTGCTCCCAGTTGGGCATATGCCAGCAGTTACACTGTGCGTACAGACCGCAGGCGGCCGGGTTGGTTGAGAGACACAATCAGAGCCTCAAAACTAAATTGGCTAAATTAAGAGCAGACAAAGGACTGACATGGCTGAAGTTGCTCCCCGTTGCCCTCTTCCAGCTGCGGGTTACATCTGCGGGACCGGCCTGGCTCTCTCCTGCCGAGATCCTTTATGGCAGGCCCCTTAGAACTCCCTGGAGCCTGCATGTTCCCAGACTGGTTCAGTTTCACCATATGACTGAAGAGATGACCACCTATGTTCTAGCCCTCACTAAGGTCCTCAAGGAGCTCCATGGTCAGGTCCGCGCAGCTCACGCGCCACCGCCCCCATTACCTAGCTCACTTTCAGTGCAGCCCGGTGTCATGGTCAAAAAATTGGATTTGGAAAGGGTCGGAGCCGCGATGGGAGGGGCCCTTCCAAGTTCTCCTTACCACCCCCACTGCAGTTAAAGTGAAGGGGCGGAGTGCTTGGGTCCACCTCTACCACTGTAAAAAGGTCGGTTACTAGCCTTCCCCAGTGTTGTTTTACAGGTGTGAAGCATGATGGGGTGGCTGCGCATCGCCTGTGTAATCTTCAGCCTCACCTCGCTTGGAGTGACATCGGCGACGGACATGGAAAAGGGAAATATCATCTACATCTGTAACCCCAACCAAACTACAAGGACATTTTGTTTGTGCAGAGGTGATGTTTTTCGCTGCCCCCATATACGAGGACATGGTATCGACTCATGGAAGGTCATCAGGTTAACGGACAATGCAAGACTCATGAAGCAATTGCACCGGTCCCGGCGATGGGAAGGGAACATTACATGGCTATTGCCTTGTTTTTGGAGTACAAGGAAATTTGATTTCGGATGTGTTAAGATTGGTGCCATAAAGGTGAAATCAGACCGTCAGGGGAGGGTAGGAAGAGGTTGTGAGAGAGAGAAGGGGACTAGAGAGAGGACAGGGCGTGTAAGAAGGGGAGTACAACGAGAACGTAGGTTATCAGGAGATACACTGAATTCATTTAGGGCCCTGACTGAGGAAAACCCAGGTAGTATGAATCTCTTCTACCAGATTCACCACCGCTTGTATGGCCAGGGACGGGTTGTCTGCTACCCGAACCCCGTAGCGGTGTCTAGGTTATTTTCTGTTTCACCGCTTTGGGGCACTCCCCAAACGGTGGTTCATTGTCAGCATTCCGAGCCACCGGCCGAGCAAGTCACTCTTCCTTACGATCCAGGTTCAGCACCACCGGCTATCTGCCTTCCCCTTCCTCGGGATAATTCCCACTCACAGTATGATAGGCTGCAACAGTGGAGGGCGTACATACCTAGCCACTTCACTCCAAATAGGGACTCCCGGTCATACGAGAATTGTTTCGGCAGTGACGGGTACGGCTGTTTGCTGGTAGAGGTGGAAACGAATATAACTTTTAATGGCACAGCGACCAATGTTTTGTCACCCCCATTTCCCCGCCAAATTGCTATCGAGACTCTAGTCCCTACCACAGTCCCCTGCCCCTCGGCGTGGATGCTGCATAATCAGTTAGCACGCCTGGCGGTCTTAGCTGAATTCTGCGAGAACTGAAAAAAACCTCAGGTTCTCGCACCCAACCGGGGCCACTCAGCCGGGCGGGGAATTCTGAGCGTCTTGACACTGTGAGGTGTGGGGGTTTCTTGGCGGTTAGCGATAGGAATTATTTTATTTGTGGCCTTACCATCCTGGGAAACGAAACCTTGGGAGCCCTCGGGGCAATAACCATGGAATTGTCTCAGATGCGGTTGTTTGCAATGCAGAACCGGTATGCTGTTGACTATCTTCTGGCCCGTGAGGGTGGGGTATGCGCCATAGTGCAGGGCAAGAGTATCATGGGAGTTCAAGACCTAACCGTTGACATCACTAAATTTATGGACCGCATATGGGATCACCTGGACGGAATGCAGGACCCTGGCTCCTGGGGTAACTGGGGATTTGGAGGTTGGAGGGACTGGTTGATAAATATGGCCATGTATTTAGCAGTGGCACTCAGCTGCAACTTTGTGGGCGTGGCCATCCTTAAATGCGTGATGGGTAGAATGCGGGGTGCACTGTAACAGATAGACGTCCCTAGAATCTTGGCGGTTAGGATCCACGAGGATGAAGGGGGGCTACAACAGGAATTGGAAATGCAGCGACGAATCATTTTAGATGAGGGGCCGTAGCTACGGATTGAATAGATAGGTTATCATGACATGATAAAAGGAGGGAATGACGAATGTGATATAAAATAGTTAGTTTAAATATATTAGTTACAGTAATGTAGATGTAGACCGGTCTAATTCTAGTGAGTTCACAGACAAAGGATTTCAGAAAGCATGGCAAGGAAGGGGGAGGGGTGTCTGCTAGAGGAGGAGAAAAGGATGCTGGGTAACAAGAGGCCAGGGTTAAGGAATGAGAAGTGAGCCAATTAGGATGTAGGCCAGGTCAGGAGGGGTATAGGATGACCTATGGGAATCGTGTATGTGAAACTTGATGCCATTTGAATGTATTTGCAGAGATCCCTTTGTCTCCTTCCTCATTCATTTCCAAAGGGTCCAGGAGACTGGTTCTGTGTCCCTGAGAAGCGAGTCAGACTTGCAAGTTGGTTAAAAGTAAATAATACGGAGACTTCAGGGTGCGGCTATGCAGAGCTAGGTCGCATATTCGGTAGCTCCCGCTTGGAACTGACTTTTGGGCTCTTTTACAGGGCCCCCACGGCATTTGTTTGACATTTCCCGGTGTGGGAAGAAGACTGTAGCATTCCCCTGACAGTGTCCCCCAGGAATGTTATGTCTTTTGGCTACAAGACCCGGCAGAAACAGTAAAAGATTTGGCTTGAGCTGCAGGAATAGACAAAGGCCTCTTCCAGCATGCAGGCGGGGGAAGGGCAAGCTTAAAGCTGCAATCTGACTTGACTCTATCAAAGGTGAATTCTAGCAGCAGAGGGAACAACTGTGAAAAGATCTACCAGGGCCATTGAAGAAGCGAGGCTTCCGGTGGCGGCCATGGAGGAATAGGTCGCGTATTCGGTAGCTCCCGTCTGGAACGGACTCTCAGACCTTTTTCAGGAGTTTCCATAGACTTTTTGGGGCAGACTGGTGAAGCGAACACTGCCAAAAGGATTCCCTCTCGACTTCCGGTTGCGGCTATGGCAGCAGCCAGGGACAAAGGGGAGCTGCAGGAGTTCATCAAGCGCTGCTTCGAGGAGCAGCGCGAGATGATGCGCAAGGAGATGTTGGCGCCTATGCTTTCGGCAATTGAAGGACTCGGGATCACCCAGAAGGCCCACGAAGCTAAGGTCCAGGAGGTACAGAAAAGAGTGAGTCAGGTGGCTGTTGTACATAAGGGGTCAATCACGCGCAGGAAATGTTACATGGGCTGGGAGAGAGAGACAAGGCCGCGACAGGAGCTGCGCCAGAGGGGACGGAGCGGGCTTTGGAAAGCGCGGGGTGTTTTCCCGCGCGTGGGAAGAAAGGCGGGAAGGGGGACGAAGGAATGCATATGGATTGGGAGACTCCCACGCGGGGAGGTCAATGGGACGGCGGGGGAAACCGGAGTCAGCGGGCGTCAGCTGACTTACGGGAGTGACATGGGGGGAGCAAAAAAGCTAGACAGGGGTCTAGCAGGGGGAGGGGAGGGGGGTTGGGGGAGGGGGGGGGGGGAGAAAGGGTTGCTGCTGCACTGGCCGAAAGGGAATGGGACACAGAAGAGGTGGTCGGGACGGGGGTCCCCCCTCTGGGGGACTGGAGGGTGAGGGAGGCATGGACACGGGACTGGCCCAGAAAAGGAGATGGCTAGTCGGCAGTGCGTGGTGGGGGGGGGGGTGAGAGCCCCTCCAATCCGGCTGATAACGTGGAATGTGAGGGGCCTGAATGGGCCGGTGAAGAGGGCTTGAGTTTTCGCGCACTTAAAGGGACTGAAGGCGGACGTGGCCATGCTCCAAGAGACACATCTGAAGGTGGCGGACCAGGTCAGGTTAAGAACATAGAACATAGAACAATACAGCGCAGTACAGGCCCTTCGGCCCACGATGTTGCATCGAAACAAAAGCCATCTAACCTACACTATGCCATTATCATCCATATGTTTATTCAATAAACTTTTAAATGCCCTCAATGTTGGCGAGTTCACTACTGTAGCAGGTAGGGCATTCCACGGCCTCACTACTCTTTGCGTAAAGAACCTACCTCTGACCTCTGTCCTATATCTATTACCCCTCAGTTTAAAGTTATGTCCCCTCGTGCCAGCCATTTCCATCCGCGGGAGAAGGCTCTCACTGTCCACCCTATCCAACCCCCTGATCATTTTGTATGCCTCTATTAAGTCTCCTCTTAACCTTCTTCTCTCCAACGAAAACAACCTCAAGTCCATCAGCCTTTCCTCATAAGATTTTCCCTCCATACCAGGCAACATCCTGGTAAATCTCCTCTGCACCCGCTCCAAAGCCTCCACGTCCTTCCTATAATGCGGTGACCAGAACTGTACGCAATACTCCAAATGCGGCCGTACCAGAGTTCTGTACAGCTGCAACATGACCTCCCGACTCCGGAACTCAATCCCTCTACCAATAAAGGCCAACACTCCATAGGCCTTCTTCACAACCCTATCAACCTGGGTGGCAACTTTCAGGGATCTATGTACATGGACACCTAGATCCCTCTGCTCATCCACACTTTCAAGATCTTTACCATTAGCCAAATATTCCGCATTCCTGTTATTCCTTCCAAAGAGAAACACCTCACACTTCTCTACATTAAACTCCATTTGCCACCTCTCAGCCCAGCTCTGCAGCTTATCTATATCCCTCTGTAACCTGCTACATCCTTCCACACTATCGACAACACCACCGACTTTAGTATTGTCTGCAAATTTACTCACCCACCCTTCTGCGCCTTCCTCTAGGTCATTGATAAAAATGACAAACAGCAACGGCCCCAGAACAGATCCTTGTGGTACTCCACTTGTGACTGTACTCCATTCTGAACATTTCCCATCAACCACCACCCTCTGTCTTCTTTCAGCTAGCCAATTTCTGATCCACATCTCTAAATCACCCTCAATCCCCAGCCTCCGTATTATCTGCAATAGCCTACCGTGGGGAACCTTATCAAACGCTTTGCTGAAATCCATATACACCACATCAACTGCTCTACCCTCATCTACCTGTTCAGTCACCTTCTCAAAGAACTCAATAAGGTTTGTGAGGCATGACCTACCCTTCACAAAGCCATGCTGACTATCCCTGATCATATTATTCCTATCTAGATGATTATAAATCTTGTCTCTTATAATCCCCTCCAAGACTTTACCCACTACAGACGTGAGGCTCACCGGTCTATAGTTGCCGGGGTTGTCTCTGCTCCCCTTTTTGAACAAAGGGACCACATTTGCTGTCCTCCAGTCCTCTGGCACTATTCCTGTAGCCTATGATGACATAAAAATCAAAGCCAAAGGTCCAGCAATCTCTTCCCTGGCCTCCCAGAGAATCCTAGGATAAATCCCATCAGGTCCCGGGGACTTATCTATTTTCAGCCTGTCCAGAATTGCCAACACCTCTTCCCTAACTACCTCAATGCCAGGGATGGGTAGGACAGGTATTCCACTCGGGACTGGACGCGAAGAATAGAGGGGTGGCACTATTGGTGGGAAAGCGGGTGTCATTTGAGGCTAAGACTATCGTAGTGGATAATGGAGGGCGTTATGTGATGGTGAGCGGTAGGCTGCAAGGGACGTGGGTGGTGTTGGTAAACGTATACGCCCCGAACTGGGATGATGCAGGATTCATGAAGCGCATGTTGGGGCGCATTCCGGACCTGGAGATAGGAGGCCTGATAATGGGAGGGGACTTCAATACAGTGTTGGATCCAGCACTGGACCGCTCCAAATCAAGGACTGGAAAGAGGCCGGCGGCGGCCAAGGTACTTAGGGAGTTTATGGATCAGATGGGGGGAGTGGACCCATGGCGGTTTGCAAGGCCACAGGCCAGGGAATTTTCTTTCTTCTCCCATGCACACAAATCCTACTCCCGGATAGATTTCTTTGTTCTGGGTAGGGCGCTCATTCCGAGGGTGGAGGGGACGGAGTATTCGGCTATAGCCATTTCGGACCATGCCCCGCACTGGGTGGAACTGGGAGAGGAGAGGGACCAACGCCCGTTGTGGCGGCTGGATGTGGGACTGCTGGCGGACGAGGTGGTGTGTGGGAAGGTGAGGGGGTGTATCGAAAGATACTTGGAGGCCAACGACAACGGGGAGGTGCGGGTGGGGGTGGTATGGGAGGCGTTGAAGGCGGTGATCAGGGGAGAGCTAATTTCCATTAGGGCTCATAGGGAGAAGACAGAGGGTATGGAAAGGGAGAGGTTAGTGGGGGAGATTTTGAGAGTGGACAGGAGATACGCAGAGGCCCCGGAGGAAAGATTACTTGGGGAAAGACGACGGCTCCAGACGGAGTTTGACCTGTTGACCACAGGGAAAGCGGAGGCACAGTGGAGGAAAGTGCAGGGGGCGACCTACGAGTATGGGGAAAAGGCACACCAGATCCGTAAGAGGATGGCAGCGAGGGAAATAGGGGGAGTCAAAGATGGAAGGGGAGCCACGGTTCGGAGTGCGACGAAAATAAACAAGGTATTCAAGGCCTTTTATGAAGAGCTGTACAGATCCCAGCCCCCAGCGGGGGAAGAGGGGATGAGACGATTCCTAGATCAGCTGAGATTCCCGAGGGTGGAGGAGCAAGAGGTGGCTGGTTTGGGGGCACCAAGTGAGTTGGAGGAGCTGAGCAAGGGTTTGGGGAGCATGCATGCGGGGAAGGCCCCGGGACCGGATGGATTCCCGGTGGAGTTCTACAGGAAGTACGCAGATCTGTTGCCCCCGCTACTGGTGAGGACCTTTAATGAGGCAAGAGAGGAGGGGACCCTGCCCACGGCAATGTCGGAAGCGACAATTTCTTTGATCCTAAAGCGGGACAAGGACCCACTGCAATGTGGATCGTACAGGCCGATCTCACTCCTCAATGTGGATGCAAAGTTGCTGGCAAAAGTGCTGGCCACGAGGATCGAGGACTGTGTCCCGGGGATAATCCACGAGGACCAGACGGGATTTGTAAAGGGCAGGCAACTAAACACCAATGTGCGGTGGCTCTTAAACGTGATAATGATGCCATCGGAGGAGAGAGAGGCGGAGATAGTGGCAGCTATGGACGCGGAGAAGGCCTTTAACCGAGTAGAGTGGGAGTACCTCTGGGAGGTGCTGCGTAGGTTTGGGTTCGGGGTAGGGTAACAATTGATAACAATTGGGTTAAACTCCTTTACAGAGCCCCGATGGCGAGTGTAGTGACGAACCGGCGGAGGTCGGAGTACTTTCGACTGTACCGAGGGACGAGGCAGGGGTGCCCCCTGTCCCCCTTTTGTTCGCATTGGCGATCGAACCACTGGCCATGTCATTGAGGGAGTCTAATAAATGGAGGGGGGTGGTCCGTGGGGGAGAAGAGCATCGGGTGTCGCTATATGCGGATGACCTGTTGCTGTATGTGGCGGATCCAATGGAGGGGATGGTGGAGGTCATGCAGACCCTAAGGGAGTTTGGGGAGTTTTCGGCTATAAGCTCAATGTAGGGAAGAGTGAGCTCTTCGTATTACAGGCGGGGGACCATGAAAGAGGAATAGGGGACCTACCGCTGAGGAGGGCGGAGGGGAGCTTTCGGTATCTGGGGATCCAGATAGCCAGGAGTTGAGGGACCCTACATAAACTGAATCTGACGAGGTTGGTGGAGCAAATGGAGGAGGATTTCAAAAGATGGGACATGTTACCGCTCTCGCTGGCGGGTAGAGTGCAGTCGGTCAAAATGGTGGTCCTTCCGAGGTTTCTGTTTGTGTTTCAGTGCCTTCCCATCGTGATCACTATGGCCTTTTTTAAGAGTATTATGGGGTTTGTGTGGGCGAATAAGACCCCGAGAGTAAGGAGAGGGTTCCTGGAACGCAGTAGGGACTGAGGAGGGTTGGCGCTGCCAAACCTGGGGAGCTACTACTGGGCAGCAAATGTGGCGATGATCTGCAAGTGGGTTATGGAGGGAGAGGGGGCGGCATGGAAGAGGATGGAGATGGCGTCCTGTAAATGAGCGAGCCTGGGGGCGTTGGTGACGGCATCGCTGCCGCTCTCGCCGACAAAGTATACCACGATCCCGGTGGTGGCGGCAACGCTAAGGATCTGGGGCCACTGGAGACGGCACCGGGGTGCAATGGGAGCATCGGTGTGGTCCCCGATCAGGGGTAACCACCGGTTTGTCCCGGGGAAGATGGACGGGGGGTTCCAGAGCTGGCATCGGGCGGGGATTGGAAGAATGGGGGATCTGTTCATCGACGGGACGTTTGCGAGCCTAGGGGCACTGGAGGAGAAGTTCGAGTTACCACCGGGAAATGCCTTCAGATATATGCAGATGAGGGCTTTTGTGAGGCGACAGGTGAGGGAATTCCCGTTGCTCCCGGCACAAGAAGTTCAAGATAGGGTGATCTCGGGTGTATGGGTCGGGGAGGGCAAGGTGTCGGAAATACACCAGGAGTTGAAAGAAGAGGGGGAAGAGTAGGTAGAAGAGTTGAAGGGTAAATGGGAGGAGAAGCTGGGGGAGGAGATCGAGGAAGGTCTGTGGGCTGATGCCCTAGGTAGGGTTAATTCCTCCTCCTCGTGTGCCAGGCTCAGCCTGATACAATTTAAGGAGGTCCACAGAGCGCACTTGATGGGGGCGAGGTTGAGTAGGTTCTTTGGGGTAGAGGACAGATGTGGAAGGTGCTCAGGGAGCCCGGCGAACCATGTCCATATGTTTTGGTCAGGGGGGAGGAAAGGGGGGACTGCCTGGGAGGGTGGATGAGCAAGAGATAACATGAAGGGTTGGGGAAACTGGCACGGACGGGTGAGGGCCAGTGTACCAAGCTGTGTAAATATATCATTTTGCCATGTATATATCTTGCTCTGCGCGATTTCTCGTTTTTTTTTGTTACGGGGTGGGGGGGTTATTGTTTGTAAGGGAGAAAAATTGTGTTAAAAAACTTTAATAAATATATATTTTTTAAAAATAAATAAATAATACTATGCCTACAAATCCATCTCGAGTTTTATTGAGGCCAGACTGACGGGTAAAGAATTCAACATTTGTCAGCCTTTCCTCCCAGAATTCTGAGATAATAAACTGCTTTTTTACTTATACTCAGGCCTTCGTGTGAATATTTTCACCTATAACAGACTGAAATTATTGATAACCTGGTGAGACCAAAGAATGGCTGCACTACATAGCACCTTAAGGAGTATAACGAAGCAGCTTGGGCAAAGAAAATGTTTAGACTACTTAAGAGTTTTTAAAATTTTGATTTTATTTATGAATCTTATTTTTCTCTCCAATTTTTTCAATTCTTTCTTGAAATGTAGGCATTTGTAGAACATGTATTACCCATCCATTGCCCTTCAGAAGGTAGTGGTGGAAGGTAGAGCTGCCTTCCTGAAGCACTGTGAGCATAACGGTATAATACAACTGTAGTGGCTTCCGAGGCCTTTAGGATGGAAAAGTCAAACATTTTGCTGCAGGTTTGGAGTCACCTATAGACCAGACCAGAAAACGATGGTGGATTTTCCCTAAAAGACATTTAGTGAGTCGTTGAGTTTTTGTGAGAATCTTCAAGGCCACCTTTTCATTTGCAGATTTATTTTTTTTTAAAAGCTGAATTCACATTCTCTAGATTACCAGTCCAGATTTCTAATATAACCACCATTCCCCCTGTAATTATGCAAGGCCAGACGGAAAACATAACCTCCACTGCCAAGATGGCAGATACGTCAGTTTATAACTAAGAATTTAAATGTGTTCACTGTTTGTTTAAAGCACAGACTGGTTTTGGGAACCCCACCTTTCTTGATTTAGACTGCACTGTCAGGTTTTTAAAAGCAGAAAGTTGTATCTATTTCCTTTGGTCTCTCTTTGCCCTCTGGCAATGCTGGATTTAGGTTTTGGTTAGCCATTATTTTGTTTACAGTAAATTATCATAGGAACAGGAGGCCATTTCGTCCCTCTAGCCAATTCCGCCATTAAATCAGATCCTGGTGGATCTATGCTTCAACTCCATTTTGTTGCCTTTACATTTGACACCATTACAAAACAAAAATCTATCCATGTCAGACTTCCAGATTTCTACGATCCATTGTGTGATTTCACTCCTAATTGGCATATAGATTCCCCAGCAGAGGAAATAGCTTCCCTGTGCCTAGCATATAAAATCCCCTTTATCATTTTAAAGACCTCAAGTAGCATCAGCAACATTTATCAGCAATGTCTTACAAATCCCCAAAGCAAAGATCATTTGTGCTGGTTTCGCATTTAGGAAAACGACAACAGTGGGGCTCTGACATCAGCCTCATTTCACATGGACTGGCTACTGAAAGTTGGGCTGAGCGACAGGCCACAGTTTGTTTCTACATCCAGGTGGAGGGAATAGAGGGAGGTGTAGAGAGATTTGGTGAGGGGAAACAGGGAAACAAAAATGAAGAGAGACCCTGGGAAGGAAAATAGGGAGGATAGAAAGTAAACACAAATAGAAAGACAGTCTGAAAGAATGGAAACAATGGAAATGGGGAGTGAATGGGAAAGAGAAAAGGAAAGAAGATACAAAGATTCACTGACAGACACTAAAATAAGCAAAATGATGCAGATGCTGGAATCTGAAACAAAAACACCAAATACTGGAAAAATGCAACACGTCTGGCAGCAGTGAAAGAAAGAAAACAAAGTTCTCTCCCCACAGATGCTGCTCGACCTGCTGAGAGTTTCCATCATTCGCTGTTTTTGTTTCAATTTATTACTCCACTGATTTGGCTATGTATTTTTTCCTTACTGAAGGTAATAAGCATACTTACATGCTGAGTCTACTAATATCCCAAAATCAATCTTAATTTTATTTCTCACTATTTTAATAGCATTGACTTCTTTGAATAACAAAATAAAACAAGAGCACAATTAGGATTTTCTTGTAAACACTGGTAAATTCAAGTAAAAGGAGCTGCTTTGCATCATAGAATCATAGAAACCCTACAGTGCAGGAGGCCGCCAGGGCACCACGGTGGCGCAGTGGTTAGCACTGCTGCTTCACGGCACCGAGGTCCCAGGTTCGATCCCGGCTCTGGGTCACTGTCTGTGTGGAGTTTGCACATTGTCCCCATGTTTGCGTGGGTTTTGCCCCACAACCCAAAGATCTGCAGGCTATGTGGATTGGACATGCTAAATTGCTCCTTAATTGGGAAAAATGAATTGGGTACTGTAAATTTTTTTTTTTTAAGTACAGAAGGCTTCCATTTGGCCCATCGAATCTGCACCGACCCTTTGAAAGACCACCCTACGTAGGCTCAATCCCCTGTCCTATTCCTGCAACTCCACCATAAGGGACAATTCAGCATGTCCAATCCACCTCATCTACACATCTTCGGACTGAGGAGGAAACCAGAGCACCCAGAGGTAACCCATGCAGACACGGGAGAATGTGCAAACTCCACACAGTCACCCGAGATCAGATTCAAACCTTGATCCCTGGCGCTGCGTGGCAGCAGGGCTAACCACTGTGCAACATGCTGCCCTTGAGGGAATTCTGCACTGCTTGAGGTGGTGTGTTTCAAATGGGATGTTAAACCGAGGCTCCATCTTCCTCCTCTGGTGCATGCAAGAGATTTCAATTAAGGCACTATTTTGAAGTAGAGCACGGGAGGTATGCCTGGTATCTTGGCCAGTAATTATCCCACACTCAGCATCATTAAAACAGATGATTATTGTCATAGCCCCACAGGGAAGCATAACTGATCTCCCTGTGGAGCTCAGTGGAGTTCAAGCTTCCCAGGTAGGAGGTGGAGACCACGCAGCTGGGGCTTGTTAGAACAAAGCCAGCCCGAGCAGGGACCAGCATGTTGGGTGGCCCAACTGAGATTGTTAAAAAAATAATAAATGTTATCCTTCATACCATGGCTTCCTTAGTCATTGAACATTGCTGTTTGTACGAGATTGTTGAGTGCAAACTGGCTGCAGTTTCCGACATTACAACAGTGGCTATTAACACTTCAAATGGACTTCTTTGGCTGCAAAGTGCTTTGAGAAGTTATAGAGTCTGAGAGGTTTAGAGTATGGAAACAGACCCTTTGGCCAAACTTGTCCATGCAGCCCAGTTTTTACCACTAAGCTAGTCCCAATAGCCCAGATTTGGCCCTTATCCATCTATACCCATCTTATCCATATAACTATCTAAACACTTTTTAAAAGACAAAATTGTACCTGCCTCTACTGCTGCCCCTGACAGCTCGTTCCAGACACTCAACATCCTGTGTGTGAAAAATTTGCCCCTCTGGACGCTTTTATATCTCTCCCCTCTCACCTTAAACCAATGCCCTCTAGATTTAGACTCTCCTACCTTTGGGAAAAGATGTTGACTATCTACCTTATCTCTGCCCCTCATTATTTTATAGACCGCTATACGATCACCCCTAAGCCTCCAGGGAAAAAAGTCCCAGTCTATTCAGCCTCTCCTTATAATTCAAACCATCAACTGCCGGTAGTATCCCAGTAAATCCTTTTGCACTCTTTCTAGTTTAATAATATCCGTTCTATAATTGGGTGACCAGAACTGTACACAGTATTCCAAGTGTGGCCTTAATATTATGTACAACTTCAACAAGACGTCCAACTGCTGTATTCAATGTTCTGACAAATGAAACCAAGCATGCTTCACCACCCTGTCCACCTGTGGCTCCACTTTCAAGGAGTTATGAACCTGTACTCCTAGATTTCTTTGTTCTATAACTCTCCCCAACCCCCTACCATTGACTGAATAGGTCCTGCCCCGATTTGATCTACTAAAAATGCATCACCTCACATTTATCTAAATTAAACTCCATCTGCCAGGGGTCGTGAAAAGTCTTATGTAAATGCAACCTTCTCTTTCCTTATTTTAACTCAATGATGTTCCTGATTACCTTAGCACTGGGACAACGGGGCCCGGGTTCGAATCCCGGCCCTGGGTCACTGTCCGTGTGGAGTTTGCACATTCTCCCCGTGTCTGCGTGGGTTTCACCCCCACAACCCAAAGATGTGCTGGTTAGGTGGATTGGCCACGCTAAATTTCCCCTTAATTGGAAAAAAATGATTGATTACTCTAAAAAAAGTTTTAATGTTCCTGATCACCCATTCCAGCCTGTGT
This sequence comes from Scyliorhinus torazame, assembly GCF_047496885.1. Taxonomy (NCBI): domain Eukaryota; kingdom Metazoa; phylum Chordata; class Chondrichthyes; order Carcharhiniformes; family Scyliorhinidae; genus Scyliorhinus; species Scyliorhinus torazame. The sequence goes on from NC_092724.1 coordinate 80,049,367, forward strand.
GTATTGCTGCTTGTCTCTCTCTCCCCACACTGAACACTCTGACACTAGTTGTGATTTTAAATGTTCTACCTATTGAGCTATGGATTATTATTATTGTCCAACTGCAAAGGGAAATTCTGTGAAGTGAAGCGACGCCCCCCCCCAATCCAGCCTCTGCCGCAAGACAAACTCGAAGTCAGTCCACCCCACCCCGTTCAAGCCCCTCCCGCAATCGCCCCCTGGCACTCTTGCCGGCCCCTTGCTGGCTCCTGTGACTGGCCACACTCACCCTTCAAGGCGCTGAGCAGCGGCTCCTTCCCCGACATTTTCAGTTCCTAAAAGTGGCCCGATCCACCGGAAGCTGGCACTCCACCCTCCCCAACCAGCCCAGCCCGGGCCCCCTTCCTCATGGGCTCACCACTCTGACACACAGGAGGGAGGAAGAACGTCCAGTTCGCCTGTCAATCAGATCCTGGCTGGTTCCTGTTCAATCTGTCAGTCACTGCACTGGGCGGGGTTAACCATCTCGCTGTCAATCACTGGACTGGGCGGGGTTACCAATCTCCCTGTCAGCCACTGGACTGGACAGGGTTAACAATCTCCCTGTCAATCACTGGACTGGGTGGGGTTAACAATCGCCCTTGTCATGATGTTCAGGTAAACATCATAGTACAAACATACATACATACTGATGGACAGGTCAACGGACCACTCAACACACACACAACACCACAGCCAATCACAGGCAAGAGCATTCACAGTACAAAACAAGGAACACGACACTTCCTGGGCATTCCAGCAGGAGACAGCTCAGGGCATAGAGCTCACAGCAGGCCACTCAGACATCCACCATGTGCTGAGTGCCACTCCAAGATAGTATTAGGAATAGGTCCACAGATTCTAGGGTTATGATCGAACCTCAGTAACCAGTTTACCACTGTAAATAAATGTTAGTAATAAAACTGAATTGTACCATTCGCAACCATGTTGGTTCGTCTGTGTACCAGAGTACCCAACACATCATAATACCAGGAGTAACTGTGGGACCTACCTACGAATCCTCCGGAATCTGCCATCCTGCGCCACAGACACCGTCAGCACGCCACAGCCGCTACAAGTCGCTGGAAACCTCGGCGTCAATTAGAAGCTGTTCAAACAGCGCTTCCAGCTCTTCCTGGAAGCCAACGAAAAGGAGAGCGCTTCGGACACCAGAAAGACCGCTATCCTCCTCTCCACGGCAGGTCAACACGCCATCCATGTCTACAACTCCCTGGTGTTCACGGAAGGTGAGGACAAGACCAAGTACAAGACGGTCCTTCTCAAACTCGACCAACACCTCAACGTTGAGGTCAACGAGAGTTTCGAGAGGTATCTCTTCCAGCAGCGCCTGCAGGGTAAGGGTGAGCCCTTTCAATTCTTCCTTGTGCACCTCCGTATCCTCGCGCAGTGCTGCGGTTACGACACCACCTCCGATTCGATGATTCGGGACCAGATTGTTTTTGAGGTCACCTCGGGCACCCTACACAAGCAGCTCTTAAAAATAAAAGGCCTCACCCTAGCCTCCGCAATCGAAGCCTGTGTCCCGCATGAAAACGCGACTAGCCGCTACTCCCAATTTCAAGCGGCCGAATCAGCGTGGCAGGGGTCCTACGCGCCCGAATCGGCAAGGCAGGCGTCCTACGAGGCCGAGCGGGTCCAGGCGACCGTGTTCCTCCCGGCCCGCGGCCCGGACGAGGGCGGCCATTTCACACGCTTTTCGAGGCCTCCCACGTTTGTGCGCACCAAAAACAACGTCGGCACAGAGGCTCGACGCAAGACCGAACTGTGCATGCGTGGTGGCGCAACGAACACCATGACGTCACGACATGCGGCAACTGCGGAGCTGCACATTTAAAGCGGCAATGTCCGGCAAGAAACCGACAATGCCTCCGCTGTGGCAAGATGGGCCGCTATGCTGCCTGCTGTCGAGCAGCTCAACCTGTCAATGTTCCCCAATTCCGACAACCTCGCACGGACGTGCGGACCATTCAGCCTCCCTACTATGAGTCGTGCCCAGACGATATCCAGACCAGTAACTCAGACGACCGGGACGCCTTCCGTGTTGTGGTCATTGATGGGAAACGGATGTCTCCAGCCAGGACCCACCAGCCGTTGCAAGTAAACACTGTCAATCCGGGTGATGAAAGGTGTGCCACCCTAACGGTCAACCGGTCACCGATAACATTCCGTCTGGACACTGGCGCCTCCGCCAACCTCATAGCATGGTCAGCCTTCTACGCCATGAAGGTCAGACCACCAATTCGGCCATCCCGTTGCAAGATGGTCAACTACAATGGGAACGTTATCCCGGCTATGGGATCCTGCCAGCTCCAGGTGACACACAACACACACACGGCCACACTCTCATTCGAAATAGTCGGATCATTGAAGGACTCCCTGCTAGGCGCACAGGCATGCAAGGTTCTCCATCTCGTGCAACGAGTCCACGCTCTGTCTCCAGAAGGCACATCTGACTTCCCGGATGCAGAATTCAGGGCACAGCTCCAATCGCTCCTCGCCCACAACCAGCAGGCATTCGAGGGCATGGGAACACTGTCCTACACCCACAGAATTCGGCTCAAACCGGACGCCACCCCGGTCATTCACGCACCTCGCAGGGTCCCAGCGCCACTCAAAGACCGCCTCAAGCAGCAGCTGCAGGATCTCCAGGACCAAGGGGTGCTATCCTGGGTCACGGAGCCCACGACATGGGTCAGCTCTATGGTGTGTGTTAAGAAGCACTCCGGCGAGCTCCGGATCTGCATTGATCCAAAAGACTTTTTTTTTAAAAATATATTTTATTCGAGTTTTTTGGCCAAACATAACAATACGTAGTGTTTCTTTTACACAACAATAAAGCAATATAAATAGCCGTGGCCAGTTTTAACAAATAAATAAATAATATATATAAACAAAAACAAAGAAAAACAAAACTAAATGGCAACTGCCTTGTCCAAAATAAATACTCTCCAAAATTACAGTCCAACAGTCCAATATACAATTACATATACCAAATACCTATACATGTACAATAACATCCCTGAGAGTCCGTCCGATTCCACCCCCCCTCCCCCCCCCCCCCTCCCCCCTGGGTTGCTGCTGTTATCTACTTCTTTTCCATTCCCTCTATCTTTCTGTGAGGTAGTCGACGAACGGTTGCCACTGCCTGGTGAACCCCTGAGCCGAACCCCTTAACACGAACTTAATCCGTTCTAACTTTATGAACCCTGCCATATTGTTTATCCAGGTCTCCACCCCCGGGGGCTTAGCTTCCTTCCACATTAACAATATCCTGCGCCGGGCTACAAGGGACGCAAAGGCCAACACGTCAGCCTCTCTCGCCTCCTGCACTCCCGGCTCTTCTGCAACCCCAAATATAGCCAACCCCCAGCTTGGTTCGACCCGGACCCCCACCACCTTTGAAAGCACCTTTGCCACCCCCACCCAGAACCCCTGTAGTACCGGGCATGACCAGAACATGTGGGTGTGATTCGCTGGGCCTCTCGAGCATCTCGCACACCTATCCTCTACCCAAAAAAATTTACTAAGCCGTGCTCCAGTCATATGCGCCCTGTGTAGCACCTTAAATTGTATCAGGCTTAGCCTGGCACACGAGGACGATGAGTTTACCCTACGTAGGGCATCCGCCCACAGCCCCTCCTCAATCTCCTCCCCCAGTTCTTCTTCCCATTTCCCTTTCAGCTCATCTACCATGATCTCCCCCTCGTCCCTCATCTCCCTGTATATGTCCGCTACCTTACCGTCCCCCACCCATGTCTCTGAGATCACTCTATCCTGCACTTCCTGCGTCGGGAGCTGCGGGAATTCCCTCACCTGTTGCCTCACAAAAGCCCTCAATTGCATATACCGAAATGCATTCCCTTGGGGCAACCCATATTTCTCCGTCAGCACTCCCAAACTCGCAAACGTCCCATCTACAAATAGATCTCTTAATTGTACTACCCCAGCTCTTTGCCATGCTCCAAATCCCCCATCCATTATCCCCGGAACGAACCTATGATTGTTTCTTATCAGGGACCGCACCGAAGCTCCCGTCCCTCCCCTATGCCGTCTCCACTGCCCCCAAATTCTCAATGTAGCCACCACCACCGGGCTTGTGGTGTATTTCTTTGGTGAGAACGGCAACGGCGCCGTCACCATTGCTTGCAGGCTAGTCCCCTTGCAGGACGCCCTCTCCATTCTCTTCCACGCCGCTCCCTCCCCTTCTGCCATCCACTTACACACCATTGAAACATTGGCGGCCCAGTAGTACTCACTTAGGCTCGGTAGTGCCAGCCCCCCACTGTCCCTACTACGCTGCAAGAATCCCCGCCTCACTCTCGGGGTCTTCCCAGCCCACACAATACTCATAATGCTCTTCTCAATTCTTTTGAAAAAAGCCTTCGTGATCACCACCGGGAGGCACTGGAACATAAAAAGGAATCTCGGGAGGACCACCATTATAACCGCCTGCACCCTACCTGCCAATGACAAGGACACCATGTCCCATCTCTTGAAATCCTCCTCCATCTGTTCCACCAACCGTGTTAAATTAAGCCTATGTAATGTACCCCATTTCTTGGCTATCTGGATCCCCAGGTACCGGAAGTCCCTTGTTACCTTCCTCAACGGTAAATCCTCTATCTCTCTGCTCTGCTCCCCCGGGTGCACCACAAATAACTCACTTTTCCCCATGTTCAGTTTATACCCTGAAAAATCCCCAAACTCCCCAAATATCCGCATTATCTCTGGCACCCCCTCCGCTGGGTCCGCCACATATAGCAACAAATCGTCCGCATATAGAGATACCCGGTGTTCTTCTCCCCCCCTAAGTACTCCCCTCCACTTCCTGGAGTGCCATGGCCAGGGGTTCAATCGCCAGTGCAAACAATAACGGGGACAGAGGACATCCCTGCCTCGTCCCTCTATGGAACCGAAAATAGTCAGACCCCCGTCCATTCGTGACCACGCTCGCCATCGGGGCCCTATACAGCAACTGTACCCACCTGATATACCCGTCCTCAAAGCCAAATCTCCTCAACACCTCCCACAAATAATCCCACTCCACTCTATCAAATGCTTTCTCGGCATCCATCGCCACCACTATCTCCGCTTCCCCCTCTGGTGGGGGCATCATCATTACCCCTAGCAGCCTCCGTATATTTGTATATAGCTGTCTCCACTTCACAAACCCAGTTTGGTCCTCATGGACCACCCCCGGGACACAATCCTCTATCCTCATTGCCATTACCTTGGCCAGGATCTTAGCATCCACATTCAGGAGGGAAATGGGCCTGTATGACCCGCATTGCAGCGGGTCTTTTTCCTTCTTTAGGAGGAGCGATATCGTTGCCTCTGACATAGTCGGGGGCAGCAGCCCCCTTTCCCTCGCCTCATTAAAGGTTCTCATCAGTAGCGGGGCCAGCAAGTCCAAATATTTCTTATAGAATTCAACTGGGAATCCGTCTGGTCCCGGGGCCTTCCCCGCCTGCATGCTTCCAATCCCTTTCACTACTTCCTCCATCTCAATCTGTGCTCCCAGCCCCACTCTCTCCTGTTCCTCCACCTTAGGGAATTCCAGCTGATCCAGAAAGCACATCATTCTCTCCTTCCCGTCCGGGGGCTGCGCTTCATATAATCTTTCATAAAATGCCTTGAACACTCCATTCACTCTCTCCGCTCCCCGCTCCATCTCCCCCTCCTCATCTCTCACCGCCCCTATCTCCCTCGTTGCTCCCCTTTTCCTCAGTTGGTGGGCCAACAACCTACTCGCCTTCTCCCCATATTCGTACTGTACACCCTGTGCCTTCCTCCATTGTGCCTCTGCCTTACCCGTAGTCAACAAGTCAAACTCTATATGTAGCCTTTGCCTTTCCCTGTATAGTCCCTCCTCCGGTGCCTCCGTGTATTGTCTGTCCACCCTCAGCAGTTCTTTCAACAACCGCTCCCTTTCCCTACCCTCCTGCTTTCCTTTGTGTGCCCTAATAGATATCAGCTCCCCTCTAACCACTGCCTTCAGTGCCTCCCAGACCACTCCCACCTGTACCTCCCCATTATCATTAATTTCCAAGTACCTTTCAATACACCCCCTCACCCTTAAACACCCCCCCTCATCTGCCAATAATCCCATGTCCATTCTCCAGGGTGGAAGCTGTTGTTTTTCTTCCCCTATCTCCAGGTCCACCCAGTGTGGAGCATGATCCGAGATGGCTATAGCCATGTACTCCATCCCTGTCACCTTTGGGATCAGTGCCCTTCCCAAAACAAAAAAATCTATTCGTGAAAATACTTTATGTACATAGGAGAAAAACGAAAACTCCTTACTCCTAGATCTACTAAATCTCCAGGGATCTACTCCTCCCATCTGCACCATAAAATCCTTAAGCACCCTAGCTGCAGCCGGCCTCCTTCCGGTCCTGGACCTCGATCTGTCCAGCCCTGGGTCCAGCACCGTATTAAAGTCTGAACCCATTACCAACTTTCCCGCCTCTAGGTCCGGGATGCGTCCTAACATACGCCTCATAAAATTGGCATCATCCCAGTTCGGGGCACACACGTTCACCAATACCACCGCCTCCCCTTGCAGTTTGCCACTCACCATCACGTATCTGCCCCCACTATCTGCCACTATAGTCTTTGCCTCAAACATTACCCGCTTCCCCACTAGTATGGCCACCCCCTTGTTTTTTGCATCCAGCCCCGAATGAAACACCTGCCCCACCCATCCTTTGCGAAGTCTAACCTGGTCTGCCAGCTTCAGATGCGTCTCCTGAAGCATAACCACATCTGCCTTAAGTTTCTTTAGGTGTGCGAGTACCCGTGCCCTCTTAATCGGCCCGTTCAGCCCTCTCACATTCCACGTGATCAACCGGGTTGGGGGGCTCTTTACCCCCCCCCCTCTTGACGACTAGCCATTTCCTTTTTCAATCCAGCTCCTCACCCGGTTCCCACGTAGCTGTATCCCCCCCAGGCGGCGTCCCCCCGCCCCGAACTCCCCCTCCCATACCAGCTCCCCCTTCTCCCCAGCAGCAGCAACCCAGTTAACCCCCCCCCCCCTAGATCCCAAGCTAGTGTAATTGCACCCCCCATGTTGCTCCCAGAAGTCAGCAAACTCTGGCCGACCTCGCCTTCCCCCCGTGACCTCGGCTCACACTGTGCGAGGCCCCCTCCTTCCTGCTTCCCTGTTCCCGCCATGATTACCATAGCGCGGGAACAAAGCCCGCGCTTCCCCTTTTGGCCCCGCCCCCAATGGCCGGCGTCCACAGCTCCTCATCCTCCCTCACCCCCTCCCCCACGACATGGGGAAGAGAGAGAAGTTACAGGGTCGCAGGTTTAACAATCTGGGAAGTCTTCTCTTCCCCCTTTTCCCCCCTTCATCCCACAAATTCACCCCCCCCCTTTTTGTCCCAAACGTTCTTTTTCTTCTGGCCCGCTCACTCCAGCTACTCCTCGACAATAAATGTCCACGCTTCGTCTGCCGTTTCGAAATAGTGGTGTTTCCCTAGATGTGTGACCCACAGTCTCGCCGGCTGCAACATTCCGAATTTGACCTTCCTTCTATGCAACACCGCCTTGGCCCGATTAAAGCTTGCCCTCCTTCTTGCCACCTCCGCACTCCAATCTTGATACACGCGGATCACCGCATTCTCCCACCTACTGTTCCGAGTTTTCTTGGCCCATCTGAGGACAATCTCTCTGTCCTTGTATCGGAGAAATCTCACAACTATTGCTCGAGGAGTTTCTCCAGCCCTCGGTCTTCGCGCCATAACTCGATAGGCTCCCTCCACCTCCAGCGGACCCGTCGGGGCCTCCGATCCCATTAACGAATGCAGCATCGTGCTCACATATGCCCCGACGTCCGCCCCCTCTGCACCTTCGGGAAGACCAAGAATCCTTAAGTTCTTCCTCCTCGCATTGTTCTCCAGCACCTCCAGCCTTTCCACACATCTTTTGTGTTGTGCCTCTGTTTTCACCACCAGGCCCTGTATGTCATCCTCATTCTCAGCAGCCTTTGCCTTCACGACCCGAAGCTCCTGTTCCTGGGTCTTTTGCTCCTCCTTTAGCCCCTCAATCGCTTGTAATATCGGGGCCAACAGCTCCTTCTTCATCTCCTTTTTGAGTTCATCTACGCAACGCCGCAGGAACTCTTGTTGGTCAGGGCCCCATATTAAACTGCCTTCTTCCGATGCCATCTTGCTTTGTGCCTGCCTTCCTGGCCGCTGCTGTTGAGGATCCACCGCAATCCGGCTACTTTCCTCTCTTTTTTCCATCCGTGTCCGGGGGGGGATTCCCTTCTGGATTACCGCACAGTGTTATTTGCCGTTAAAATTGCCGATGGGGCTCCTATTAAGAGCCCAAAAGTCCGTTCCACCGGGAGCTGCCGAAACGTGCGACTTAGCTGGTCGTCGCCGCACCCGGAGGTCTCCAAAAGACCTTAACAACAACATAATGAGGGAACACTACCCCATACCCAAACGGGAAGAGATAACGAGCGAAATGGCCCGGGCTAAAATCTTCACAAAACTGGATGCCTCGAAAGGTTTTTGGCAGATCCAACTGGATCAGTCCAGCCGAAAGCTATGCACCTTCAACACCCCTTTCGGCAGGTTCTGCTATAACAGAATGCCATTTGGCATCATCTCGGCATCGAAGGTCTTTCACAGGATCATGGAGCAGTTGATGGAGGGCATCGAAGGGATGCACGTCTACGTGGACAACGTCATCATCTGGTCCACCACACCACAGGAGCACATCAATCATCTCCAGCGCGTCTTTGCGCGCATACGGGAAAACGGCCTGCGCCTCAACCGAGCCAAGTGTTTTTTCGGCCAAACCGAGCTGAAGTTCCTGGGGGAACCACATTTCCCGGTCAGGGGTACGTCCGGATGCAGACAAGGTGAGTGCCATCACAGCCATGTTGCAGCCGGCAGACAAGAAAGCAGTGCTACGCTTCCTAGGCATGGTCAACTTCCTGCGGAAGTTAATTCCCAACCTTGTCTCTCACACGACGGCTCTGCGCCACCTCGTCAAGAAGTCCACGGAGTTCCAGTGGCTGCCCACACATCAGAAGGAATGGGAGGAGCTCAAAATTAAGCTCACCACAGCCCCGGTATTGGCGTTTTTCATCACATGTCGTGACACTAAAATTTCGACTGATGCCAGCCAGTCCGGCACCGGGGCGGTACTCCTACAGCGGGATGACACTGCGTCATGGGCCCCGGTCGCCTATGCCTCGCGGGCCATGACCTCCACAGAACAGCGCTACACGCAGATCGAAAAGGACTGCCTGGGTTTACTGACCGGAATAGACAAGTTCCATGACGACGTGTATGGTCTCCCCCAGTTTTCCGTTGAGACTGACCATCGCCCCCTGGTCAGCATCATAAATAAGGATCTGAACGAGATGACCCCTCGCCTCCAGCGCATCCTACTTAAACTCAGGAGGTATGACTTCCAACTGGTCTACACCCCGGGAAAGGACCTTATCATTGCGGATGCCCTAGAGCAGCGAGCACACCGCCCGATTCGGAGGGGTTCGTCTGTCAGGTCGAAGCGCAGGTGGCCTTCACATCTGCAAATCTGCCAGCTGACGACTCCAGTCTGGCCCGTATTCGCCGGGAGACTGCGGCTGACCCCTTCTACAACGGGTGATGCGCCACATGACGGGAGGGTGGCTCAAAGGACAGTGCCCACAGTTCTAAAATGTCCGAGACGATTTGGCCGTCATTGATGGTGTCCTCCTAAAGCTGGACCGGATTGTGATTCCACACATCATGCACAAGCTGGTCCTCGACCAACTACACAAAGGCCATCTGGGGGTCGAGAAGTGCAGACGGAGGGCCCGAGAGGCGGTATACTGGCCGAGCATCAGTGATGACATTGCCAATATGGTGCTCAACTGCCCCACCTGCCAAAGGTTTCAACTGGCACAACCTCCTGAGACACTTCAGCCCCATGAGCTGGTGACGTCCCCCAAGGGTGAAGGTGGGTGTGAACCTTTTTCACGCACTTGGCAGGGACTATGTAATCGTCATTGATTACTTTTCAAACTATCCAGAGTTCATACGCCTGCACGATTTGACATTGTCCGCAGTCATAAGGGCCTGCAAAGACACCTTCGCTCGCAACGGCATTCCGATTACTGTCATGTCAGACAATGGGCCCTGTTTTGCCAGCCAGGAATGGTCGTCCTTTGCTGCTTCGTTACGTCCAACCCTCTGCATCCCCAGTCCAATGGAAAGGCGGAGAAGGGCGTTCACATCGTCAAGCGGCTCCTCTGCAAGGCTGCTGCTGCCGGATCAGATTTCTGCCTAGCCCTGCTGGCCTATCGCTCGGCCCCACTAGCCACTGGCCTCTCACCAGCCCAGCTGTTGATGGGTCGCGCCCTCAGGACCACTGTGCCATCCATTCTGGTACCCACAACTAACCATGCTCCGGTACTACACAGAATGCAACAGCAGCGCGTTCGCCAGAAGAGGGCATATGACACACGGGCAACTGATCGTCCCGCCCTGGCGCCTGGAGACGACGTCCGCATCCACCTACCAGAAGGTGGCTGGTCAGCACCTGCCGAAGTTCTCCGACGCGTGGCTCCCCGCTCGTTCCTGGTTCGCATGCCTGATGGATCCATTCGTAGGTGCAATCGCCGGGCTCTTTGCCTACTTCCACGCTCGCTACGGGAACTTACACCGACACCGTGCCCTCGTGTTGTTCCTGATATCGACTTTGGGAGCTTCCTGCCACCATGCCGCTTCCGTCGTCGCCCGTGGCCTGGCCCATTCCTCAGCTGGTGGATCCAGACCCACCCTTGAGGCAGTCAACCCGAATTCGTCACCTACCTACTAGACTGGACTTATGAGCCTGTTTGTACATTGAACTCATAATACCACTGTGTTAATATGTTTCTGTTCTTCCTTGTCATTACAGGAGTTTGTTTTGTCGTTCAACATTTCCCCATTCTTTGTTTATGGTACAACCTCGTTGTTATGTCGCACCCGACATCGCCCCTTATATTTAGCTTAGTCCCATGTACATGCTGTAGATATTGCACACACACAAATTCAGCTGCACATCTCTATTTATAACCACATAGGCACATGTTCTTGTAAAAAGGGGGGATGTCATGATATTCAGGTAAACATCATAGTACAAACATACATACATGCTGATGGACAGATCAACGGATTAATCAACACACACACAACACCACAGTTAATCACAGGCAAGAGCATACACAGTACAAAACAGGGAACACAACACTCCCTGGGCAGCTCACGGCACAGAGCTCACAGCAGGCCACTCAGACATCCACCATGTGCTGAGTGCCACTCCAAGATAGTATTAGGAATAGGTCCACAGATTCTAGGGTTATGATCGAACCTCAGTAACCAGTTTACCACTGTAAATAAATGTTAGTAATAAAACTGAGTTGCACCATTCGCAACCGTGTTGGTTCGTCTGTGTAGCAGAGTACCCAACACATCAGCCCTGTCAGTCACTGGACTGGACGGGGTTAACAATCTCCCTGTCAATCACTGTACAGGATAGGGTTATCAACCTCCCTGTTAATCACTGGACTTGGCTGGGTTAACAATCTCCCTGTCAATCACTGGACTGGGTTGGGGTTAACAACCACCCTGTCAATCACTGGACTGAGTGGGGTTAACAACCAGCCTGTCAATCACTGGACTGGCTGGGGTTAACAATCTCCCCGTCAGTCACTGGACTGGGCAGGGTTAACAATCTCCCTGTCAATCACTGGACTAGGTGGGGTTCACAACCACCCTGACAATCCCGGACTGGGCGGGGTTAACAATCTCCCTGTCAATCACAGGACTGGGCGGGGTTAACAGTCTCCCTGTCGGCACTTGACTGGGCGGGGTTAGCAACCTCCCTGTCAATCACTGGATTGGGCGGGGTTAACAATCTCCCTATTGACACTGGACTGGGTGGGGTTAATAATCTCCCTGTCAATCACTGGACTGGGCGGGGTTAATAATCCTCCCTGTCAATCCTAGACTAGGCAGGGTTAACAATCTCCCTGTGAATCGCTGGATTGGGTGGGGTTAACAATCTACCCGTGAATCACTGGATTGCGAGGGGTTAACAACCTCCCTGTCAATCACTCGACTGGGCGGGGTTAACAATCTCACTGTCAATCACTGGACTGGGCGGGGTTCACAATCTTCCTGTCAATCACTGGACTAGGTGGGGTTAACAATCTCCCTGTCAGTCACTGGACTGGGCGGGGTTAACAATATCCCTGTCAATCACTGGACTGGGTTGTGGTTAACAACCACACTGTCAATCACTGGACTGGGCAGGGTTAACAATCTCCCTGTCAGTCACTGGACAGGCCGGGGTTAACAATCTCACTGTCAATCATTGGACTGGGCGTGGTTAACAATCTCCCTGTCGACACTTGACTGGACGGAGTTAGCAACCTCCCTGTCAATCACTGGACTGGGCGGGATTAACAATTTCCCTATCGACCCTGGACTGGGTGGGGTTAACAGTCTCCCTGTCGACACTGGACTGGCCAGGGTTAACAATCTACCTGTCAATCACGGGGTTAATAATCCTCCCTTGTCAATGCCGGACTGGGCAGGGTTAACAATCTCCCTGTAAATCACCGGACTGCGCAGAGTTGACAATCTCCCTGTCAATCACCGGACTGGGCGGGGTTAACAATCACCTTGTCAATCACTGAACTGGGCGGTGTTCACAATTTCCCTGTCAATCACTGGACTGGGTGGGGTTAACAATCTCCCTGTAAAGATCACCGGACTGCGCAGAGTTGACAATCTCCCTGTCAATCACCGGACTGGGCGGGGTTAACAATCACCTTGTCAATCACTGAACTGGGTGGTGTTCACAATTTCCCTGTCAATCACTGGACTGGGTGGGGTTAACAATTTCCCTGTAAATCACCGGGCTTCGCGGAGTTGACAATCTCCCTGTCAATCACCGGACTGAGTGGCCTAATTCTGCTCCTATATCTTATTGCTTATGGTCTTCCAGATTCATATTCAGATTGCTTCAGTTTGTAATTCAGGGTGATTCAGATTGACATTCAGTTCAATTCAGATTCACGTTCAGATTGATTCAGATTCACATTCCAATTGATACAGATTCATGTACAGATTTATTCAGATTCACATTCACATTCATTCAAGTGCACATTCACATTTCTATTCAGATTTATTGGGATTATCTTTTCAGATTAGTTCATAATCACATGCAGATTTATTCATAGCCTCATTTAGATTGATTCAAATTCACAGTCAAATTGATTCAGATTCACATTCAGATTGATTCAGATCCAAGTTCAGATTGATTATGATTCAGGTTCAGATTGACCCAGATTCATATTCAGATTGATTCAGTTTCAGGTTCAGATTAATTCAGATTCACTTTCACGTTGATTCTGATTCACATTCACAGTGATTCAAATGCACATTTAGTTGATTCATATTCTAATTCACATCGATTCTGAATCACATTCAGATAATTTCTGATTCACTTTCAGATGAATTCAGATTCATACTCAGATGGATTCAGCGTCACATTCAGATCAGTTCTGATTCATATTCTGTTGAATTCAGTTTCTCATTCAGATTGGTTCATTTTCATATTCAGATTGATTCAGATTAACATTCAGAAAGATTCACAATCACATTCACATTGATACATATGCACATTTAGATTCCCATTCAGATTGACTCAGATTTTCATTCCAGTTCCCATTCAGATCGATTCAGATTCTCATTCAGATTGTGTCAGATTCACATTCAGATTGGTTCTGCACATTTTGTTTAATTCAGATTCTCATTCAGATTGATTCATATTCACATTCAGATTGATTCAGATTCACATTCAGATAGATTCACATTCACATTGATTAAGATGCATATTTAGATTGATTCAGATTCCCATTCAGATTGATTGAGATGCACATTCAGATTGTTTCAGATTCTCATTCAGATTGATTATGATTCAGGGCAGATTGACCCAGATGCACATTCCGATTGATTCAGTTGCAGGTTCAGATGAATTCAGATTGATTCAGATTCACATCCCAATTGATACAGATTCATGTACAGATTGATTCAAATTCACATTCACATTCATTCAAGTGCACATTCAGATTTCTATTCAGATTTATTGGGATTCTCTTTTCAGATTAGTTCATAACCACATGCAGATTTATTCATATCCTCATTTAGATTGATTTAAATTTGCAGATAAGTTGATTCAGATTCACATTCAGATTGATTCAGATCCAAATTCAGATAGATTATGATTCAGGTTCAGATTGACCCAGATTCACATTCAGGTTGATTCTGTTTCAGATTCAGATTAATTCAGATTATCTTTCAGATTCATTCAGATTCACATTCACAGTGATTCAAATGCACATTTAGTTGATTCATATTCTAATTCACATCAATTCTGAATCACATTCAGATCATTTCTGATTCACTTTCAGATTGATTCAGATTCTCACTCTGATGGATTCAGCATCACATTCACGTCGGTTCTGATTCATATTCTATTGAATTCAGATTCTCATTCAGATTGGTTCATTTTCATATTCATATTGATTCAGATTCACATTCAAAAAGATTCACAACCACATTCACATTGCTTCATATGCACATTCAGATTGATTCAGATTCCCATTCAGATAGATTCACATTCACATTCAGATTCATTCAGATTCCCATTCAGAGCGATTCAGATTCACTTTCAGACAGATTCAGTTTCTCATTGAGATAGATTCAGATTCACATTCAGATTGATTAAGATGCACATTTAGATTGATTCAGATTCACATTTAGAATGATTCAGATTCTCATTCAGATCGTTTCAGATTCACTTTCGGATAGATTCAGTTTCTCATTGAGACTGATTCAGATTCACAATCTGGTTGATTAAGATGCACATTTAGATTGATTCAGATTCATATTTAGAATGATTCAGATTCTCATTCAGATCGTTTCAGATTCACCTTCGGATAGATTCAGTTTCTCATTGAGACTGATTCAGATTCACAATCTGGTTGATTCAGATTCACATTCAGATTGTATCATATTCTCATTGAGATCAAATCAGATTCACATTCAGAATTATTTATTTCACCATTCAGACTGATGCAGATTGACGTTAAAATTAATTCAGGTTGACATTCAGATTGATTCAGATGCACATTCAGATTGATTCAGATTCTCATTCGGATGATTCAGATTCACATTCACGGTCATTCAGATTCTCATTCAGATCGATACAGATTCACTTTCAGATAAATTCAGTTTCTCAATGAGATATATTCAGATTCCCATTCAGATTGATTCAGATTCACTTTCTGAAAGATTCAGATTCTCAGATTCTCATTGAGACAGATTCAGATTCAGAATTCAGATCGATTCTGTTTCACATTCAGATTCAATCAGATTCTTATTCAAATTGATTTCCATTCTCATTCAGACTGCTTCAGATTCACATTCAAGTTGAACAAGATTCACACTCAGAGTTATTCAGATTCTCATTCAGGTCGATTCAGATTCACTTTCAGATAGATTCAGATTCTCATTCATATTGATTCAGATTCACATTCAAAAAGATTCACAACCACATTCACATTGCTTCATATGCACATTCAGATTGATTCAGATTCCCATTCAGATCGATTCACATTAACATTCAGATTCATTCAGATTCCCATTCAGAGCGATTCAGATTCACTTTCAGACAGATTCAGTTTCTCATTGAGATAGATTCAGATTCACATTCAGATTGATTAAGATGCACATTTAGATTGATTCAGATTCACATTTAGAATGATTCAGATTCTCATTCAGATCGTTTCAGATTCACTTTCGGATAGATTCAGTTTCTCATTGAGACTGATTCAGATTCACAATCTGGTTGATTAAGATGCACATTTAGATTGATTCAGATTCATATTTAGAATGATTCAGATTCTCATTCAGATCGTTTCAGATTCACCTTCGGATAGATTCAGTTTCTCATTGAGACTGATTCAGATTCACAATCTGGTTGATTCAGATTCACATTCAGATTGTATCATATTCTCATTGAGATCAAATCAGATTCACATTCAGAATTTTTTATTTCACCATTCAGACTGATGCAGATTGACGTTAAAATTAATTCAGGTTGACATTCAGATTGATTCAGATGCACATTCAGATTGATTCAGATTCTCATTCGGATTGATTCAGATTCACATTCACGGTCATTCAGATGCACATTCAGATTGATTCAGATACACATTCAGATAGATTCAGATTGACATTCACGTTGATTCAGATGCATGTTGCGTTTGATTGAGATTCCCATTCAGATTGATTCAGATACACATTCAGATAGATTCAGATTGACATTCACGTTGATTCAGATGCACGTTGCGTTTGATTGAGATTCCCATTCAGATTGATTCATATTCACTTTCAGATAGATTCATATTCATATTCACATTGATTCAGATGCGCATTCAGATTGATTCTGATTCCCATTCGGGCTGATTCAGATTCTCATTCAGATCGATACAGATTCACTTTCAGATAAATTCAGTTTCTCATAGAGATAGATTCAGATTCACATTCAGATTGATTCAGATTCACTTTCTGAAAGATTCAGATTCTCATTGAGACAGATTCAGATTCAGAATTCAGATCGATTCTGTTTCACATTCAGATTCAATCAGATTCTTATTCAGATTGATTTCCATTCTCATTCAGACTGCTTCAGATTCACATTCAAGTTGAACAAGATTCACATTCAAAGTTATTCAGATTCTCATTCAGGTCGATTCAGATTCACTTTCAGATAGATTCAGATTCTCATTCAGATCGATTCAGATTCACATTCAGATAGATTCTGATTCGTATGCAGACTCTATCAAATTCACATTCAGATTGATTTTGATTCAAATTCAGATTGCTTCATATTCTCTTTCAGAGTGATTCAGAATCTCATTCAGAACGATTGAGATTCACATTCAGATTGCTTCATTTTGCTTCAGATTCTCATTCAAATTCACATTCAGATTGGTTCGGATTCACATTTATATTGATTCAGATTCTCATTCAGAATGACTCAGAATCCTTTTCAGATTGAGTCAGATTCTCAATCAGTATGATTCAGATTCTCATTCAGAGTGATTCAGAATTTCATTCAGATTGCTTCATTTTGTCATTCATATTGATTCAGATTTCCTTCAGATAACCTCAGATTCTCATTCAAATTCACATTCAGATCTGTTCAGATTCACATTTAGATTGATTCAGATGCTCTTTCAGAATAACTCAGATTCATTTTCAGATTGAGTCAGATTCTCATTCAGTTTGATTCAGATTCTCAGTCAGATTGATTCAGATTCTCATTCATATTTATTCAGATCCATAGTAAGGTTGAATATGATTCAAATCTAGATTGATTCAGATGCACAACCGGATCGATTCAGATTCACATTCAGAACAATTCAAATTCACTTTCAGTTTAATTCAGATTCTCATTCAGATTGATTCAGATTCCAATTGATACAGATTCATGTACAGATTGATTCAGATTCACATTCACATTCATTCAAGTGCACATTCAGATTTCTATTCAGATTTATTGGGATTCTCTTTTCAGATTAGTTCATAATCACATGCAGATTTATTCATATCCTCATTTAGATTGATTTAAATTTGCAGATAAATTGATTCAGATTCAGGTTCAGATTGACCCAGATTCACATTCAGGTTGATTCTGTTTCAGATTAATTCAGATTATCTTTCAGATTCATTCAGATTCACATTCACAGTGATTCAAATGCACATTTAGTTGATTCATATTCTAATTCACATCGATTCTGAATCACATTCAGATCATTTCTGATTCACTTTCAGATTGATTCAGATTCTCACTCTGATGGATTCAGCATCACATTCACGTCGGTTCTTATTCATATTCTTTTGAATTCAGATTCTCATTCAGATTGGTTCATTTTCATATTCATATTGATTCAGATTCACATTCAAAAAGATTCACAACCACATTCACAATGCTTCATATGCACATTCAGATTGGTTTAGATTCCCATTCAGATTCCCATTCAGATAGATTCACATTCACATTCACATTCATTCAGATTCCCATTCAGAGTGATTCAGATTCATTTTCAGACAGATTCAGTTTCTCATTGAGATAGATTCAGATTCACATTCAGATTGATTAAAATGCACAGTTAGATTGATTCAGATTCACATTTAGAATGATTCAGATTCTCATTCAGATCGTTTCAGATTCACTTTCGGATAGATTCAGTTTCTCATTGAGACTGATTCAGATTCACAATCTGGTTGATTCAGATTCACATTCAGATTGTATCATATTCTCATTGGGATCAAATCAGATTCACATTCAGAATTATTTATTTCACCATTCAGACTGATGCAGATTGACGTTAAAATTAATTCAGGTTGACATTCAGATTGATTCAGATGCACATTCAGATTGATTCAGATTCTCATTCGGATTGATTCGGATTCACATTCACGGTCATTCAGATGCACATTCAGATAGATTCAGATTGACATTCACGTTGATTCAGATGCACGTTGCGTTTGATTGAGATTCCCATTCAGATTGATTCATATTCACATTCAGATAGACTCATATTCATATTGATTCAGATGCGTATTCAGATTGATTCTGATTCCCATTCGGGCTGATTCAGATTCTCATTCAGCTCGATACAGATTCACTTTCAGATAAATTCAGTTTCTCATAGAGATATATTCAGATTCCCATTCAGATTGATTCAGATTCACTTTCTGAAAGATTCAGATTCTCAGATTCTCATTGAGACAGATTCAGATTCAGAATTCAGATCGATTCTGTTTCACATTCAGATTCAATCAGATTCTTATTCAGATTGATTTCCATTCTCATTCAGACTGCTTCAGATTCACATTCAAGTTGAACAAGATTCACATTCAAAGTTATTCAGATTCTCATTCAGGTCGATTCAGATTCACTTTCAGATAGATTCAGATTCTCATTCAGATCGATTCAGATTCACATTCAGATAGATTCTGATTCGTATGCAGACTCTATCAAATTCACATTCAGATTGATTTTGATTCAAATTCAGATTGCTTCATATTCTCTTTCAGAGTGATTCAGAATCTCATTCAGAACGATTGAGATTCACATTCAGATTGCTTCATTTTGCTTCAGATTCTCATTCAAATTCACATTCAGATTGGTTCGGATTCACATTTATATTGATTCAGATTCTCATTCAGAATGACTCAGAATCCTTTTCAGATTGAGTCAGATTCTCAATCAGTATGATTCAGATTCTCATTCAGAGTGATTCAGAATTTCATTCAGATTGCTTCATTTTGTCATTCATATTGATTCAGATTTCCTTCAGATAACCTCAGATTCTCATTCAAATTCACATTCAGATCTGTTCAGATTCACATTTAGATTGATTCAGATGCTCTTTCAGAATAACTCAGATTCATTTTCAGATTGAGTCAGATTCTCATTCAGTTTGATTCAGATTCTCAGTCAGATTGATTCAGATTCTCATTCATATTTATTCAGATCCATAGTAAGGTTGAATATGATTCAAATCTAGATTGATTCAGATGCACAACCGGATCGATTCAGATTCACATTCAGAACAATTCAAATTCACTTTCAGTTTAATTCAGATTCTCATTCAGATTGATTCAGATTCCAATTGATACAGATTCATGTACAGATTGATTCAGATTCACATTCACATTCATTCAAGTGCACATTCAGATTTCTATTCAGATTTATTGGGATTCTCTTTTCAGATTAGTTCATAATCACATGCAGATTTATTCATATCCTCATTTAGATTGATTTAAATTTGCAGATAAATTGATTCAGATTCAGGTTCAGATTGACCCAGATTCACATTCAGGTTGATTCTGTTTCAGATTAATTCAGATTATCTTTCAGATTCATTCAGATTCACATTCACAGTGATTCAAATGCACATTTAGTTGATTCATATTCTAATTCACATCGATTCTGAATCACATTCAGATCATTTCTGATTCACTTTCAGATTGATTCAGATTCTCACTCTGATGGATTCAGCATCACATTCACGTCGGTTCTTATTCATATTCTTTTGAATTCAGATTCTCATTCAGATTGGTTCATTTTCATATTCATATTGATTCAGATTCACATTCAAAAAGATTCACAACCACATTCACAATGCTTCATATGCACATTCAGATTGGTTTAGATTCCCATTCAGATTCCCATTCAGATAGATTCACATTCACATTCACATTCATTCAGATTCCCATTCAGAGTGATTCAGATTCATTTTCAGACAGATTCAGTTTCTCATTGAGATAGATTCAGATTCACATTCAGATTGATTAAAATGCACAGTTAGATTGATTCAGATTCACATTTAGAATGATTCAGATTCTCATTCAGATCGTTTCAGATTCACTTTCAGATAGATTCAGTTTCTCATTGAGACTGATTCAGATTCACAATCTGGTTGATTCAGATTCACATTCAGATTGTATCATATTCTCATTGGGATCAAATCAGATTCACATTCAGAATTATTTATTTCACCATTCAGACTGATGCAGATTGACGTTAAAATTAATTCAGGTTGACATTCAGATTGATTCAGATGCACATTCAGATTGATTCAGATTCTCATTCGGATTGATTCGGATTCACATTCACGGTCATTCAGATGCACATTCAGATAGATTCAGATTGACATTCACGTTGATTCAGATGCACGTTGCGTTTGATTGAGATTCCCATTCAGATTGATTCATATTCACATTCAGATAGACTCATATTCATATTGATTCAGATGCGTATTCAGATTGATTCTGATTCCCATTCGGGCTGATTCAGATTCTCATTCAGCTCGATACAGATTCACTTTCAGATAAATTCAGTTTCTCATAGAGATATATTCAGATTCCCATTCAGATTGATTCAGATTCACTTTCTGAAAGATTCAGATTCTCAGATTCTCATTGAGACAGATTCAGATTCAGAATTCAGATCGATTCTGTTTCACATTCAGATTCAATCAGATTCTTATTCAAATTGATTTCCATTCTCATTCAGACTGCTTCAGATTCACATTCAAGTTGAACAAGATTCACACTCAGAGTTATTCAGATTCTCATTCAGGTCGATTCAGATTCACTTTCAGATAGATTCAGATTCTCATTCATATTGATTCAGACATTCAAAAAGATTCACAACCACATTCACATTGCTTCATATGCACATTCAGATTGATTCAGATTCCCATTCAGATAGATTCACATTAACATTCAGATTCATTCAGATTCCCATTCAGAGCGATTCAGATTCATTTTCAGACAGATTCAGTTTCTCATTGAGATAGATTCAGATTCACATTCAGATTGATTAAGATGCACATTTAGATTGATTCAGATTCACATTTAGAATGATTCAGATTCTCATTCAGATCGTTTCAGATTCACTTTCGGATAGATTCAGTTTCTCATTGAGATAGATTCAGATTCACAATCTGGTTGATTAGGATGCACATTTAGATTGATTCAGATTCATATTTAGAATGATTCAGATTCTCATTCAGATCGTTTCAGATTCACCTTCAGATAGATTCAGTTTCTCATTGAGACTGATTCAGATTCACAATCTGGTTGATTCAGATTCACATTCAGATTGTATCATATTCTCATTGAGATCAAATCAGATTCACATTCAGAATTATTTATTTCACCATTCAGACTGATGCAGATTGACGTTAAAATTAATTCAGGTTGACATTCAGATTGATTCAGATGCACATTCAGATTGATTCAGATTCTCATTCGGATTGATTCAGATTCACATTCACGGTCATTCAGATGCACATTCAGATTGATTCAGATACACATTCAGATAGATTCAGATTGACATTCACGTTGATTCAGATGCATGTTGTGTTTGATTGAGATTCCCATTCAGATTGATTCATATTCACTTTCAGATAGATTCATATTCATATTCACATTGATTCAGATGCGCATTCAGATTGATTCTGATTCCCATTCGGGCTGATTCAGATTCTCATTCAGATCGATACAGATTCACTTTCAGATAAATTCAGTATCTCATAGAGATAGATTCAGATTCACATTCAGATTGATTCAGATTCACTTTCTGAAAGATTCAGATTCTCATTGAGACAGATTCAGATTCAGAATTTAGATCGATTCTGTTTCACATTCAGATTAAATCAGATTCTTATTCAGATTGATTTCCATTTTCATTCAGACTGCTTCAGATTCACATTCAAGTTGAACAAGATTCACATTCAAAGTTATTCAGATTCTCATTCAGGTCGATTCAGATTCACTTTCAGATAGATTCAGATTCTCATTCAGATAGATTCAGATTCACATTCAGATAGATTCTGATTTGTATGCAGACTCTATCAAATTCACATTCAGATTGATTTTGATTCAAATTCAGATTGCTTCAGATTCTCTTTCAGAGTGATTCAGAATCTCATTCAGAACGATTGAGATTCACATTCAGATTGCTTCATTTTGCTTCAGATTCTCATTCAAATTCACATTCAGATTGGTTCGGATTCACATTTATATTGATTCAGATTCTCATTCAGAATGACTCAGAATCCTTTTCAGATTGAGTCAGATTCTCAATCAGTATGATTCAGATTCTCATTCAGAGTGATTCAGAATCTCATTCAGATTGCTTCATTTTGTCATTCATATTGATTCAGATTTCCTTCAGATAACCTCAGATTCTCATTCAAATTCACATTCAGATCTGTTCAGATTCACATTTAGATTGATTCAGATGCTCTTTCAGAATAACTCAGATTCATTTTCAGATTGAGTCAGATTCTCATTCAGTTTGATTCAGATTCTCAGTCAGATTGATTCAGATTCTCATTCATATTTATTCAGATCCATAGTAAGGTTGAATATGATTCAAATCTAGATTGATTCAGATGCACAACCGGATCGATTCAGATTCACATTCAGAACAATTCAAATTCACTTTCAGTTTAATTCAGATTCTCATTCAGATTGATTCAGATTCCAATTGATACAGATTCATGTACAGATTGATTCAGATTCACATTCACATTCATTCAAGTGCACATTCAGATTTCTATTCAGATTTATTGGGATTCTCTTTTCAGATTAGTTCATAATCACATGCAGATTTATTCATATCCTCATTTAGATTGATTTAAATTTGCAGATAAATTGATTCAGATTCACATTCAGATTGATTCAGATCCAAATTCAGATAGATTATGATTCAGGTTCAGATTGACCCAGATTCACATTCAGGTTGATTCTGTTTCAGATTCAGATTAATTCAGATTATCTTTCAGATTCATTCAGATTCACATTCACAGTGATTCAAATGCACATTTAGTTGATTCATATTCTAATTCACATCGATTCTGAATCACATTCAGATCATTTCTGATTCACTTTCAGATTGATTCAGATTCTCACTCTGATGGATTCAGCATCACATTCACGTCGGTTCTTATTCATATTCTTTTGAATTCAGATTCTCATTCAGATTGGTTCATTTTCATATTCATATTGATTCAGATTCACATTCAAAAAGATTCACAACCACATTCACAATGCTTCATATGCACATTCAGATTGGTTTAGATTCCCATTCAGATTCCCATTCAGATAGATTCACATTCACATTCACATTCATTCAGATTCCCATTCAGAGTGATTCAGATTCATTTTCAGACAGATTCAGTTTCTCATTGAGATAGATTCAGATTCACATTCAGATTGATTAAAATGCACAGTTAGATTGATTCAGATTCACATTTAGAATGATTCAGATTCTCATTCAGATCGTTTCAGATTCACTTTCGGATAGATTCAGTTTCTCATTGAGACTGATTCAGATTCACAATCTGGTTGATTCAGATTCACATTCAGATTGATTCAGATTCATATTTAGAATGATTCAGATTCTCATTCAGATCGTTTCAGATTCACCTTCGGATAGATTCAGTTTCTCATTGAGACTGATTCAGATTCACAATCTGGTTGATTCAGATTCACATTCAGATTGTATCATATTCTCATTGAGATCAAATCAGATTCACATTCAGAATTATTTATTTCACCATTCAGACTGATGCAGATTGACGTTAAAATTAATTCAGGTTGACATTCAGATTGATTCAGATGCACATTCAGATTGATTCAGATTCTCATTCGGATTGATTCAGATTCACATTCATGGTCATTCAGATGCACATTCAGATAGATTCAGATTGACATTCACGTTGATTCAGATGCATGTTGCGTTTGATTGAGATTCCCATTCAGATTGATTCATATTCACATTCAGATAGACTCATATTCATATTGATTCAGATGCGCATTCAGATTGATTCCGATTCCCATTCGGGCTGATTCAGATTCTCATTCAGATCGATACAGATTCACTTTCAGATAAATTCAGTTTCTCATAGAGATATATTCAGATTCCCATTCAGATTGATTCAGATTCACTTTCTGAAAGATTCAGATTCTCAGATTCTCATTGAGACAGATTCAGATTCAGAATTCAGATCGATTCTGTTTCACATTCAGATTCAATCAGATTCTTATTCAAATTGATTTCCATTCTCATTCAGACTGCTTCAGATTCACATTCAAGTTGAACAAGATTCACACTCAGAGTTATTCAGATTCTCATTCAGGTCGATTCAGATTCACTTTCAGATAGATTCAGATTCTCATTCAGATAGATTCAGATTCACATTCAGATAGATTCTGATTCGTATGCAGACTCTATCAAATTCCCATTCAGATTGATTTCGATTCTAATTCAGATTGCTTCAGATTCTCTTTCAGAGTGATTCAGAATCTCATTCAGAACGATTGAGATTCACATTCAGATTGCTTCATTTTGCTTCAGATTCTCATTCAAATTCACATTCAGATTGGTTCGGATTCACATTTATATTGATTCAGATTCTCATTCAGAATGACTCAGAATCCTTTTCAGATTGAGTCAGATTCTCAATCAGTTTGATTCAGATTCTCATCAGAGTGATTCAGAATCTCATTCAGATTGCTTCATTTTGTCATTCATATTGATCAGATTTCCTTCAGATAACCTCAGATTCTCATTCAAATTCACATTCAGATTTGTTCAGATTCACATTTAGATTGATTCAGATGCTCTTTCAGAATAACTCAGATTCATTTTCAGATTGAGTCAGATTCTCATTCAGATTGAGTCAGATTCTCATTCAGCTTGATTCAGATTCAGTCAGATTGATTCAGATTCTCATTCATATTTATTCAGATCCATAGTAAGATTGAATATGATTCAAATCTAGATTGTTTAAAGAGCGCGGAGAGACGGGGCAACACTTCATTAAAGAACGGAGAGAGACAGGGGCGAGACTTCATTAAAGAGCGGAGAGAGACAGGGGCGAGACTTCATTAAAGAACGCGGAGAGACGGGGCAAGACTTCATTAAAGAACGCGGAGAGACAGGGGCGAGACTTCAGAAAAGAATGCGGAGAGACGGGGCAAGACTTCATTAAAGAGCAGAGAGAGACAGGGGCGAGACTTCATTAAAGAGCGTGGAGAGATGGGGCAAGACTTCATTAAGGAGCGCGGAGAGACAGGGGCGAGATTTCATTAAAGAACGTGGAGAGTGAGAGCGGCGAGACTTAACTAAAGAACACGGAGCGAGAGGGGCGAGACTTCATTAAAGAACACAGAGAGACAGGGGCGAGACTTCATTAAAGAACGCAGAGAGACGGGGCGAGACTTCATTAAAGAGAGGAGAGACAGAGGCGGGACTTCATTAAAGAGCGCGGAGAGACAGGGGCGAGATTTCATTAAAGAGAGGGGAGAGACAGGGGCGAGACTTCATTAAAGAGCGCGGAGAGACAGGGGCGAGACTCATTAAAGAACGCGAAGAGACAGGGGCGAGTCAGAGCGGAGATTTTAAAAGATCGCGGCCTAGTTTCGGGAGCCGTTTGGAGGAGGAGGAGCAGTCTCTGTCAGGGAGAGAACCTGAGAACATCTAAGACACTCAGAAGGTAAGAAGGTAAGTGATTTTTACTCATTTTTACTTTTGTACCTTTTTCAAATTGTGTGTGTCGGGGGGAAACAGAAAAGCTGTGACCTGAGTGGCTGGTTGGGAATCTACACTCAATAAAAAAAATCAAGCATTGGTAACTAATTAAACATAATTACTTAATTATAATTTAGAGGGGTATCTAAGCCAGAGATCGGAGAGTACTATATTTAGCTTTCGCATTTATATTAGAAATCGAGTGCTGGGAAACAGTTAGTTAACAGTAAGTTTTAAAAAAATATATATATATTTTTAAAAATTTAAACTTTTAATTTTAATTAATTGACGCAATGTCAGTTAGAGGGGTGCAGTGCTCTGACTGTGAGATGTGGCAGGTCCGGGAGGCTTCCAACGTCCCGGATGGCTTCATCTGCAGAAAGTGCACCCATCTGCAGCTCCTCACAGACCACATGGTTCAGTTGGAGCAGCAATTGGATGCACTTAGGAGCATGCAGGTGGCGGAAAGCATCATAGATCGCAGTTATATAAATGTGGTCACACCCAAGGTGCAGGCAGAGAAATGGGTGACCACCAGAAAGGGCAGGCAGTCAGTGCAGGAATCCCCTGTGGTTGTCCCCCTCTCGAACAGGTATACCCCTTTGGATACTGTCGGGGGGGATAGCCGATGAGGGGAAAACAGCAGCAGCCAGAGCAGTGGCACCACGATTGACTCTGATGTTCAGAAGGGAGGGTCAAAGCGCAGAAGAGCAATAGTAATAGGGGAGCCCGGTCAGGGGCACAGATAGGCGCTTCTGTGGATGTGAAAGAGACTCCAGGATGGTATGTTGCCTCCCTGGTGCCAGGGTCCAGGATGTCTCCGAACAGGTAGAGGTCGTTGTACATATTGGTACTAACGACATAGGCAGGAAGGGGCATGAGGTCCTGCAGCAGAGGTTCAGGGAGCTAGACAGAAAGTTAAAAGACAGGACCTCTAGGGTTGTAATCTTGGGATTACTCCCTGTGCCACGTGCCAGTGAGGCTAGAAATAGGAAGATAGAGCAGCTAAACACGTGGCTAAACAGCTGGTGTAGGAGGGAGGGTTTCCGTTATCTGGACCACTGGGAGCTCTTCCGGGGCAGGTGTGGCCTATATAAGAAGGACGGGTTGCATCTAAACTGGAGGGGCATAAATATCCTGGCCGCGAGGTTTGCTAGTGTCACACGGGAGGGTTTAAACTAGTATGGCAGGGGGTTGGGCACGGGAGCAATAGGTCAGAAGGTGAGAGCATTGATGGAGAACTAGGGAATAGGGACAGTGGGGCTCTGAGGCAGAGCAGACAGGGAGAAGTTGCTGAACACAGCGGGTCTGGTGGCCTAAAGTGCATATGTTTTAATGCAAGAAGTATTACGGGTAAGGCAGATGAACTTAGAGTTTGGATTAGTACTTGGAACTATGATTAGTACTTGCCATTACGGAGACCTGGTTGAGGGAAGAGCAGGATTGGCAGCTAAACGTTCCAGGATTTAGATGTTTCAGGCGGGATAGAGGGGGATGTAAAAGGGGTGGCGGAGTTGCGCTACTGGTTAGGGAGAATATCACAGCTGTACTGCGGGAGGACACCTCAGAGGGCAGTGAGGCTATATGGGTAGAGATCAGGAATAAGAAGGGTGCAGTCACAATGTTGGGGGTTTACTACAGGCCTCCCAACAGCCAGCGGGAGATAGAGGAGCAGATAGGTAGACAGATTTTGGAAAAGGGTAAAAACAGCAGGGTTGCGGTGATGGGAGACTTCAACTTCCCCAATATTGACTGGGACTCACTTAGTGCCAGGGGCTTAGACCGGGCGGAGTTTGTAAGGAGCATCCAGGAGGGCTTCTTAAAACAATATGTGGACAGTCCAACTAGGGAAGGGGCGGTACTGGACCTGGTATTGGGGAATGAGCCCGGCCAGGTGGTAGATGTTTCAGTAGGGGAGCATTTCGGGAACAGGTACCACAATTCAGTAAGTTTTAAAGTGCTGGTGGACATGGATGAG
Source organism: Scyliorhinus torazame (assembly GCF_047496885.1). NCBI lineage: Eukaryota > Metazoa > Chordata > Chondrichthyes > Carcharhiniformes > Scyliorhinidae > Scyliorhinus > Scyliorhinus torazame. Next base: position 80,077,565 of record NC_092724.1, read on the forward strand.
AGTGGTCCTAGGATGAATGTGCTAAATTGGGGGAAGGCTAATTATAACAATATTAGGTGGGAACTGAAGAACATAGATTGGGGGCAGATGTTTGAGGGCAAATCAACATCTGACATGTGGGAGGCTTTCAAGTGTCAGTTGAAAGGAATTCAGGACCGGCATGTTCCTGTGAGGAAGAAGGATAAATACAGCAATTTTCGGGAACCTTGGATAACGAGAGATATTGTAGGCCTCGTCAAAAAGAAAAAGGAGGCATTTGTCAGGGCTTAAAGGCTGGGAACAGACAAAGCCTGTGTGGAATATAAGGAAAGTAGGAAGGAACTTAAGCAAGGAGTCAGGAGGGGTTGAAGGGGTCACGAAAAGTCATTGGCAAATAGGGTTTTTTACACGTACATAAAAAGCCTAAGGCTTTTTACACGTACATAAAAAGCAAGAGGGCGCCCATTTCCTCTGGCTCCACACATAGATTCCCTTGCCTATCCTTCAGTGGGCCGAGGTACTAAATGAATACTTTGCATCAGTATTCACCAAAGAGAAGGAATTGGTAGATGTTGAGTCTGGAGAAGGGTGTGTAGATAGACTGGGTCACATTGAGATCCAAAAAGACGAGGTGTCGGGTGTCTTAAAAAATATTAAGGTAGATAAGTCCCCAGGGCCTGATGGGATCTACCCCAGAATACTGAAGGAGGCTGGAGAGGAAATTGCTGAGGCCTTGACAGAAATCTTTGGATCCTCACTGTCTTCAGGTGATGTCCCGGAGGACTGGAGAATAGCCAATGTTGTTCCTCTGTTAAAGAAGGGTAGCAAGGATAATCCAGGGAACTACAGGCCGGTGAGCCTTACTTCAGTGATAGGGAAATTACTGGAGAGAATTCTTCGAGACAGGATCTACTCCCATTTGGAAGCAAATGGACGTATTAGTGAGAGGCAGGATGGTTTTGTGAAGGGGAGGTTGTGTCTCACTAACTTGATAGAGTTTTTCGAGGAGGTCACTAAGATGATTGATGCAGGTAGGGCAGTGGATGTTGTCTATATGGACTTCAGTAAGGCCTTTGACAAGGTCCCTCATGGTAGACTAGTACAAAAGGTGAAGTCACACGGGATCAGGGGTGAGCTGGCAAGTTGGATACAGAACTGGCTAGGTCATAGAAGGCAGAGAGTAGCAATGGAAGGATGCTTTTCTAATTGGAGGGCTGTGACCAGTGGTGTTCCACAGGGATCAGTGCTGGGACCTTTGCTCTTTGTAGTATATATAAATGATTTGGAGGAAAATGTAACTGGTCTGATTAGTAAGTTTGCAGACGACACAAAGGTTGGTGGAATTGCGGATAGCGATGAGGACTGTCAGAGGATACAGCAGGATTTATATTGTTTGGAGACTTGGGCGGAGAGATGGCAGATGGAGTTTAATCCGGACAAATGTGAGGTAATGCATTTTGGAAGGTCTAATGCAGGTAGGGAATATACAGTGAATGGTAGAACCCTCAAGAGTATTGAAAGTCAAAGAGATCTAGGAGTACAGGTCCACAGGTCACTGAAAGGGGCAACACAGGTGGAGAAGGTAGTCAAGAAGGCATACGGCATGCTTGCCTTCATTGGCCGGGGCATTGAGTATAAGAATTGGCAAGTCATGTTGCAGCTGTATAGATCCTTAGTTAGGCCACACTTGGAGTATAGTGTTCAATTCTGGTCGCCACACTACCAGAAGGATGTGGAGGCTTTAGAGAGGGTGCAGAAGAGATTTACCAGAATGTTGCCTGGTATGGAGGGCATTAGCTATGAGGAGCGGTTGAATAAACTCGGTTTGTTCTCACTGGAACGAAGGAGGTTGAGGGGCGACCTCATAGAGGTCTACAAAATTATGAGGGGCATAGACAGAGTGGATAGTCAGAGGCTTTTCCCTGGGGTAGAGGGGTCAATTACTAGGGGGCATAGGTTTAAGGTGAGAGGGAAGGTAGATGTATGAGGCAAGTTTTTTACGCAGAGGGTAGTGGGTGCCTGGAACTTGCTACCGGAAGAGGTGGTGGAAGCAGGGACGATAGTGACATTTAAGGGGCGTCTTGACAAATGCGTGAATAGGATGGGAATAGAGGGATATGGACCCAGGAAGTGTAGAAGATTGTAGTTTAGTCGGGCAGCATGGTCGGCATGGGCTTGGAGGGCCTAAGGGCCTGTTCCTGTGCTGTACATTTCTTTGTTCTTTGTTCTTTGTACATGAGAGGAAAAGGAAATAAAAGAAATAACATAATAACGCAACACAACATATGCAATGTTACTACATAACCACTGGCATCGGATGAAGCATACAGGGTGTAGTGTTAATGAAATCAGTCCATAAGAGGGACATTTAGGAGTCTGGTGACTCCTAATATATATAGATATATAGATAGATAGACAGGCAGATTGATATGCATATAGATAGTAATATAGACTGCTGGATAGACAGATAGAAAAATAGGTAGATAGATAGTTAGACAGATAGATAGATAGACAGATCAAAACATAGGTAGATAGATAGGTTGATAGATAGATAGGTAGGTAGGTAGGTAGACAGATAGAACCATAGATATATAGATAGATAGATAGATAGGTTGATAGATAGATAGATAATTAGATAGATAGATAGAACCAAAAATAGATTGATGGATAGATAGATAGATAGATAGATAATAATATAGATAAAGATAGGTAGATAGATAAATAGATAGATAGATAGATAGATAGATAGATAGATAGATAGATAGATAGATAGATAGATAGATAGATAGATAGATAGATAGGTAGATAGATAGAAACATAGATATATATGTAGATAGATAGATACATAGATAGTTTGCTAGGTAGATAGATTGATAGATAGGTGGATAGGTAGATAGACAGTTAGACAGATAGATAGATAGATAGCTAGATAGGTAGAAAGATAGATAGATAGATAGATAGATACAATGATAGATAGATAGACAGATCAAAACATAGGTAGATAGATAGATAGGTCGATAGATAGATAGATAGGTAGGTAGATAGATAGAACCATAGATATATATATAGATAGATACATAGATAGATAGATAGATAATTAGATAGATAGATCGATAGAACCAAAAATAGAGAGATGGATAGATAGATAGATAGATAGATAGATAATAGTATAGATAAAGATAGGTAGATAGATAGATAGATAGGTAGATAGATAGAAACATAGATATATATGTAGATAGATAGATACAGAGATAACTATGTATAGATAGATATATTGATAGACAGCTGGATAGATAGATAGGTGATAATATAGATAAAGATCTAGGTATGTAATTAGATAAATAGAGAGATATATAGACAAACAGTTATATAGATAAATATATTGATATATAGACAGATAGATAGATAGCTCGATCGATAGATAGATGGATAGATAGATAGATAGATAGATAGATAGATAGATAGTTTGATCGATAGATAGATAGATAAATAGATAGATGAATAGAAAGATATATAGATAGATAGACAGGTAGATAGATAGATAGATTGCTAGATAGAAGGTCGGATAGATAGGGGGATAGATAGATAGATAGATAGATTGATAGATAGATAGATAGATGGATAGACAGATAGATAGCTACAGAGATAGATATATACATAGATAGACAGACAGCTTGCTAACCATATAGATAGATAGAAACATAGATAAATAGATAGATAGATCGGTAGATGGATAGTTAGATCTATCTATCAATCTAATTATCTATCTATCAATATATCTATGTTTATATCTATCTACATGTCTATCTATCTATCTATCTATCTATCTATCTACCTATGTTTCTATCTGTCTATCTATCTATCTAACTATTTATCTATCTATTTTTCTATCTGACTATCCATAAATCTATATTACTATCTACATGTATATCAATCTGTCTGTCTATCTATATATCTATCTATCTATATATATATATAGCTTTCTACCTATCTATCTGCCTGTCTATCTATCTATGTATCTATCTCTCTATCTATCCATCTATCTATCTACCTATCTATCTATCTCTTTATCAGTCTGTCTGTCTATCTATCTATATATCTAAAAATCTATTTCTCTAGCTATCTATCTGCCTTTCTAACTGTCTATCTATCTATCTATCTGTCTATGTATGTATCTATCTATCTATCTGTCTGCATGTTTATCAAACTTTCTGTCTTTCTATCTATCTATCTATCTATCTACGTAGATAGATAGTTAGACAGATAGGTAGATAGATAGATAGATAGATGGACAGATCAAAACATAGGTAGATAGATAGATAGGTGGATAGATAGATAGATAGGTAGGTAGATAGATAGAACCATAGATATATAGACAGATAGATTGATAGATAGATAGATAGATAGATACATAGATAGATAGATAGATAATTAGATAGATAGATAGAACCAAAAATAGATAGATGGATAGATAGATAGATAGATCATAATATAGTTAAAGATAGGTAGATAGATAGAAACATAGCTATATATG